>NW_019416775.1:190414-223812 GCF_000390285.2 Anoplophora glabripennis
AAAAATAAATATTTCAAATCAAAAAAATTACAGCGTGTTTGGGACATAAATAGGTAAGTTTTCACCAAATTTCGTGAAAAAAAAATTTGTTTGTAAAAGATAAAAATAAAAAACCAAAAACTTGGTTATTTGAATTTTTCACATAAATTTTGAGGTTATGTGAAAAAAGTGTAAATACAAAAGTTGTAGATCTTTTTATTACCTACAACATTGTCAATTAACTTTTTTTCCAGAAGACCTGTAGTTTTTCTGGAAATCAAGGGAAACCGTTTTTTACCCTTAAAAACTTACCCCCTATCCCTTCCCGACCTCAGATCGCCCGTAAATTATTTTCCTTTCATTTCTGTTATATTCTCTTTCTTTTCCAATGGGTTTCATCCTACTACAATTTTTTTTGGTTTCAAAAATTATCGACCCTGGTCTAATGTATTAGTCACTCTTTATAATTTCGGCCGCCGAGTATAGTCTATTTGTATCATCATCGAAAACACTTGATTTAACTCACTACTTAATCACAGGTTGAACGTCGAATAGTGTTTTTTCAGTTCTCTTTTTACATAAACTTTAAAAAGGTTTCAACTGTAATGTTTAGAAATATCCACTAGCACAGAAATTATTAAAATTATTAATAATTGAAATAACTAACATTGACTTAGACGACCGAAATCAAATTGTAATACCTATGACGTAATTCCACCTCAGAAATGCTATAATGCCATTGAACACCTCAAAGTGAAAGTTTGCAGGCAACCCACTTCTTTTAGCGATCTTGTACCTGTACAATTATAAGCCCAGTTTCATTCCTAAACCTAACCCATCTTATATAAGGATGTAAGTCAGAGGCAAACTCGCACTTCATAGTAAGGTTAGCACCCTCCGACACGGTAGTGTTCTCCAGTTTAGTTATTAACACTGGTTTGCCCAGAAATCTCTCTATAAAAGGAACATAACAACACACGCAACGACAAAAATTTGTTTCTTTATCGAAATCATTTTGCCTGAGTAACCCAATAATACTTACTGAAAACGTCCACAGTAAATGTGAAATTAATGCAACCGACAACATTACATACAAGGCAGGTATAGTTCCCTGAATCTTCTACTCGTGAGTCATTAAAGGTTAAGATCCAATCATTGATTTTTATGTCTCCCATTTCTCTTTTGGGCGGCGATTGGTTGTCTTTATACCACACAACGTTTGGTTGGGGGAAACCTCGTGCTCTACAAGTTAACTTAAGCCTATTTCCCGAAGGCGTCAATTTCGATTGGTACATTTTCCTTGGAAAATATGGCGATTCAAATACTGTTACATTGTACCTTTTCAGGGGGGACTCATTTACGAAACAGGCATAAATACCATTGTGTTCAGGTTTTACCGAGGTAAGTTCGAATACATTTGAGTCAACCTGGAACATAAAACTGATATTGGGGAACTAAACGCATCCAAAACAGAAAGATATCCAATATTTGTTTGTTAATCATAGGCTGGTTCAACTAGCCCATGAGTTTTTCCTTAAAATGATATATGAATTGGAAAAAACATACAACGCAACATTTGAAAAATATAGGCTTACGATTTCCTTAAGTAATTTTCCTTCCGGATTGTTGGCTACACTCATCAACCTCCACTGTATTTTGTTACCAATTTTAGTACGGCACTGCAGTGTTACAGTTGCATTTCTAGCAGCTGTTATATTTTCCAAATTTTTCGTGATATAGTCTCCATTAGAATCTAAAGTACCTGCAAAAGCAAATAAATACCGTGTTAAAAATTGGCTGCGACAACATTGCTATCTCCGAAACAATCAGAGACAGAAGGAATGATTCGTTGTTAGTTGGAAGATTTCGTCGTTTTCCAGGTTTATTTAAAGAATTACAAGAAAATATACAACACGTTCATATGACCATTTCCGTTCCTCTGATTGAAAATGGATTGGTATTTCAAAATACAGGCTGTTACAAATTCGCTTCTCACTACAGGGATCTCGGAAACGGTAAGAGGTACGAAGTAGCTTAAATGGGGGCAAAGTTGCGTAATCAGGGGACCAACATCATCCCTCTAAAAAAATTAAGGCTAACATGATTAGTTTTCGAAATACTTGAAAAAAACCGAAAATTTNGGTTGGGGGAAACCTCGTGCTCTACAAGTTAACTTAAGCCTATTTCCCGAAGGCGTCAATTTCGATTGGTACATTTTCCTTGGAAAATATGGCGATTCAAATACTGTTACATTGTACCTTTTCAGGGGGGACTCATTTACGAAACAGGCATAAATACCATTGTGTTCAGGTTTTACCGAGGTAAGTTCGAATACATTTGAGTCAACCTGGAACATAAAACTGATATTGGGGAACTAAACGCATCCAAAACAGAAAGATATCCAATATTTGTTTGTTAATCATAGGCTGGTTCAACTAGCCCATGAGTTTTTCCTTAAAATGATATATGAATTGGAAAAAACATACAACGCAACATTTGAAAAATATAGGCTTACGATTTCCTTAAGTAATTTTCCTTCCGGATTGTTGGCTACACTCATCAACCTCCACTGTATTTTGTTACCAATTTTAGTACGGCACTGCAGTGTTACAGTTGCATTTCTAGCAGCTGTTATATTTTCCAAATTTTTCGTGATATAGTCTCCATTAGAATCTAAAGTACCTGCAAAAGCAAATAAATACCGTGTTAAAAATTGGCTGCGACAACATTGCTATCTCCGAAACAATCAGAGACAGAAGGAATGATTCGTTGTTAGTTGGAAGATTTCGTCGTTTTCCAGGTTTATTTAAAGAATTACAAGAAAATATACAACACGTTCATATGACCATTTCCGTTCCTCTGATTGAAAATGGATTGGTATTTCAAAATACAGGCTGTTACAAATTCGCTTCTCACTACAGGGATCTCGGAAACGGTAAGAGGTACGAAGTAGCTTAAATGGGGGCAAAGTTGCGTAATCAGGGGACCAACATCATCCCTCTAAAAAAATTAAGGCTAACATGATTAGTTTTCGAAATACTTGAAAAAAACCGAAAATTTGGAAATCCGTTTTTGTTTCATTTCAACCTTGTTTGAGGTAATATCAAAGACCTCAGAATGACTAGACAAGTAATGCATTGCAAAGGAATTGTTTTGATTTTGCACAACTTGAGACATCCTGCTATTAAACAAGGATGAAGATAGTTCTTTGTTTACTAGGGAACTCTTAACCAGTAGCGTGTGTGTTAAAAAGGGTGATACATTTTAATATTTGTCTAATTTATATATCCTTACCGATTTCACACCTAATTTGGTTTTAAAATAATGTTAATGACTTCTTTTTTAAATAAATAGAACCATGTTCGTTTTACTCCATAACGGCACTTACTGCCGAAAAAAAGTAATACTAGTTACAACAATCTTTACTTTCTCAGTAACAATATACATCAATATGTTAAATAATACTAATTAATAAAAGTTTTTAGCAGCTCAAATAGGAATCACAAAGTTACAGTTACAGTTGCATATAGTATGGTAGCTATACTATACTTGTATACAATAATATGCACATCAAGTAGAACAATTAGTGATAAATGAAAGATAAATAGTAAATGGGGTTATTACACATATAAACAGATTTATTGGATCTAATTTGTTATGACTAAACGAACTTGGGAACTCAGGAACTGCTGTGTCCTTAAGATAAACTCGGCCACCAGGTCTTATTAAGAAATCACTTGATGTGAAGTGATCTGAACATACAACACTTCTTTAGGACTATTTTCCTTTCCTATACAGCTCAAAATGCGAGAGAGCCAAACGTCTCGGCGTTCAACTTTCGAAGGAATCCTAAAATCAAATTGCCTAGGTTACCTTTTAAATAATGTTGCCTTTGCAATTCATGTTACTTTTTATTTAACCGTAACACACAATTCACGTTTTAAAAAAATATTTTATATTTTCAATATTATTGCACTGAAAATTTTCTATTTCAAATTTTGTTTTAAACTACCGTCTGTTTTTCTGTTACGCCCATGGTAAATCTACCTACCTCTGAAAAGAGCGATTGCCTCCACTTTTAAAGCGAAATCTACATATAACACAATATTTTCCCATTGTCTATTCACAAAAACAATAAATTCTGCCAAAGAAACTAATAATCCACGGTAAACACAACGTTAAACTCAATAAGCAGGCAAAGAATTAATGGCGGCCGACAATCGTAAACAATAATAAACATCTAGCATAGAGCAGGTACTGCGCGCGCACCTTACCACATGTCTTTAGCCAATAGGAGGCTGAGTTCTCAAAATATTTACAGTAGAACAAAACAAACCAAGACAATGCACTGTCTATCCTTTCTGAGGTCGTTGGGTAATATAGAAAAAAAAGAACACTTTCTCATGGCCACTTTTTGCCCTTTATCGAATGGCATAATCAATTTTTATATGTAGCGTTTCGTCTCTCCAGGACCATCATCAACTTATTTTATTACATATTTTGCAAACCTTCATGACCCCCAATACCGTACTGCCTCTGCCCGAACCAGATTCAGACGTTTTGTCTCGAAATATTCATCTTCAATGTTATTCGTTCCAAATTTATCTAAATTTTTTTATTTAGACTTCTTTGTTTATTGAATTATCGTACACTGTAAGTGTCGTTAGACCCTGTGAAATCGATTTAGTTATTTAAACTATTACCACCACGCGTTAAATATCTACTCAAAATTCGTCGTCTAAAAAGTTTATTCATTTTTCAAATTTCTAATAACTGGGATATTTTAACACTAATCTATCTGTATTAACTCCACGGAATGATTAAATTTTGATTGTTTCGTTGAGTGTTTATTTTTCGTTATATTTGGAAGTTTTAAGTTAAAATAATCACCCAGTATATGATAATAATTATGTTTTGGTTTTAGAGATACTATGTACTTTATTATATTTTTACGTATACGTTTTTAAAAATTCAGACAGAAATAATTCCATTTTTATTTAATTTGTACTAAATAAAAAAAAAATAAAATTCTTATGTATAATTATAAAAAACGAGGAACAAGATGACAAATTTTAAAACGAAATTATTTGTTAAGTAAATAAAAATTCACAAGTTATAGTCCGTACGATATTTGTTGAAATACAGTCCCAAAATAAGAATGAGCCAATAAAGTTATGTTATCGGAACTACTGTAACAATTTACGGCGGCGGGGGCGTGTCTTGAAATTTTCCGCCAATGTCCTTCTACCTCAGGTGTCGAATGCGGTTAATTTCAAGAAAGTGACGCAGGGGTCTTCTTGCAATTCTAGCTCAACAAATCGCATACGGACGGTAGCTAACTTTATTTTTATGTGTACTTTTACATACCTGTCGGTGTAGCTGTATAGAGCTCAAAAGTTATAAAACAAAACAAATATAACATGAACAACCCCATGTTGTTATAGTGCGGTAAATAGATTCTGAAAAAAATATATAACAATTTGCAATGTATACAGAGTGTCCTACCAGGAATCGCCACTATCGATATCTCGGATAAATTTGAAAGTTTGACAACCTAGCAAAGGCAATAAGGAGAACATAGTTAAAATTTTCAGAACTTTATCGCACTTCCGGTTACACCGGAAGTCGACATTAACTTTCTTATTGCATTTTCGGATTCTACGTGAAATTTGAGGATCACTGTATTAAATATTTCATATAGCTCGGGGTTATAGATTTAGAGATATTAATTTTTAAAGAAAAAAATTGACAGATGCAAAAGTCCGCTAGTAACTCTTTTCAGGTGTGTGATATCAGGTGGATTTTTGGTACTTGTAAAGGGCATAGGTAACACTAAATTATGACATGCCAACAAATTCAAATATTTAATACTAGGTGTTTCATTTTTGCTGTTACATTTTAATAATTTCAAACAGTTATAACTTTGTTAAATGGAAAACTTCCTTTCAAACTATATAAGCTTTGTTTGAGTTGCCGCTACTATTTTTAGAGATATTTGCAGTTTTCTATTTTTTTGGACAGTTTTTCTCGTATCAGACCCGTTGTCAAATTGGCCATGGCCAGAAACACTCCAAAATAACACAGCCACACAAAAAAAGAAAAATTGTCTGAACTTTTCATGCGACATATGTTATCTGTAGTATTTTTGCTTCTTGATCACGAATCCGATGTCAGAATTGAGCTATCACATCACAGGAATTTCCTAACCTCAAAAAACAGGTAAAAAATAGAAAAATTCATGAAAAAGTGCTGGGAAAAATACAAATATTTCTTTTTTCTATACTCAAATGTTCATTTATATAGTTAAGACCCCGCCCAACGTGAATCCGCTGTCAGAATTAATGGATTTTTTCTAACCTCAAAAAAAAACGGGTCAATTAAGGTCAGATATCACGAATTTTCAAACAATAACAGATTCGCGTAAAATTTGGTATACGGGGGTTTTCTGGGTCGCTGATCACGGATCCGATTTTGCAAAATTCAAGATGGCGGATCCAAGATGGTCGACCAAATTTTCAAAAAACAATAGAATCGCTGCAAATTTGGTAAACGGGGGTTTTCGGGGTCGCTAACTACGAATCTGAGGTCAATTTTGCAAAATTCAAGATGGTGGATCCAAAAACCAAATTTTCAAATAATAACAGATTAGCAGCAAATTAGATATACGGGGGTTTTCGAGGTCGCGGATTACGTATTGGAGGTTAGAATTGCGAAATTCATTTTGTAATATTTTACTTTATAACCTAAGTACCCAATCATGTGTTAACCTACTTTCTTTCGGTTATATCTTGTTTTTTTTTATGTAAAAGATCTATTCACAGGTTGAATTTTGTAAATCTGATCTCGAATTCGTGATCAGTGACTTCGAAAACCCCCGTATACCAAATTTGGCGCGAATGTGTTATTTTTTGAAAATGTGGTCGGCCGCCATTTTGAATTTTGCAAAATTGACCTCGAATTCGTGATCAACGACCCGGAAAACCCCCTTATACCAAATTTGATGCGAATCTGTTATTTTTTGAAAATTTGGTCGGCCATCTTGGATCCGCCATCTTGAATTTTGCAAAATTGACCTTGGATCCGTGATCAGCGATCCCGAAAATCTCCGTATACCAAATTTGGCGCAAATTTGTTATTTTTTGAAAATTCGTGATATCTGACCTTAATTGACCCGTTTTTTTGAGGTTATAAAAAGAACCATCAATTCTGACCGATAATTCACGTTCGTTGGGGTCTTAACTATATAAATGAACATTTGAATATAGAAAAAAAAATTTTGTATTTTTCCTAGCACTTTTTCATGAATTTTTGCTATTTTTTACCTGTTTTTTGAGGTTAGGAAATTCCTGTGATGTGATAGCTTAATTCTGACACCGGATTCGTGAATAGGAGGCAAAAATACTATAGATAACATATGTCGCATGAAAAGTACAGACAACTTTTCTTTTTTGTGTGGCTGCGATAATTGAAGTAACTAGACATTTGTCAAGTTAGATGTAAAAATTGTTGTTGTCTCTAATTGTTTTTGCCGAAAATTTAAATACAAATGTCTAGGGATCGTTTAAATTATACTGATGAGGATTATTTTCATTTGTATGTTATTTATGGACAAATATGAAGTTATTTTAATTGTTTCTGGAGTGTTTCTTGTCATGGCCAATTAGATAACAGGCCTGATACGAGAAAAACTGTCCAAAAAAATAGAAAATTGCAAATATCTGAAAAAACAGTAACGACAGCCCTAATAATGCTTATAGGGCTTGAAAGGAAATTTCAATCTGCATACAACAGAGTAAAAATACAGGGTGTTTCATTTAAGTTAACAAAGTTATAGCTGTTTGAAGTTATCAAAATGTAACAGCAAAAATTAAACACCTAGTATTAAATGTTTTAATTAGTTGGTATACCATAATTCAGTGTTACCTATGCCCTTTACAGATACCAAAAATCCACTTGACGTCACGCTCCCGAAAAAAGTTACTAGCATCTCCGCGAACTCTTGCATTTGTCAAATTTTTTCTTTAAAAATGAATATCTCAAATAACTCCTAGATATAGGGAATAGTTAATAAAGTGACTCTCAAATTTCACGTAGAATCCGAGAAATTAAAAACCTAGACTCTTGACAATAAATGAAGTAAAATAATATATGTTACAATAAGGCGATTATGAGATTTGAGTATCAAAAATATTTTCCAAAAAATTGACAAAAGTGACAAAACGTTAATGCGGTCCTGTTTAACATAGCGGAAAAAACATTGACCTAGTCCGCAGTCCGTACGGCACCTGTGGAGTGTCACTACGCTTTTGACTTGCGGGTGAATTGCTGCTAAGTTGTGTCAAAAAGATCGCGCCGCTTCTACTATTTAGACGTTAAGTGTTTATTAAAGACGTTTCTTACTTTTTATTTTTTAAGTTATTGTTTTAACTAAATCGGCAATGGATAACGAGGACAACAATAATAAGTTTACTACTATCGAACGATAGCGGTAAGTTTGCATCTTTTTTGTTTGTCGTGATCCAACCTAGCACTTGCTAAAATAATAGTAGTCTTTTCTGTAACACCATGTACTTTGTTTCTATAAACCTCTTGTCTGGGATTGCACATTATCATTTACAGTGAAATAACTAATTGAATTTTATGTTTATTTTTCCTTTTAATTATAACGAGGATTGTATTAAACTGGCCAAAATTATTTATTATTGCATTAAAACATTTTATCTCCTTTGTGTGTATTTCATACATTTTAATTTGGCAACACCGATTTGCGCAAAGGCTTGACTCTGTTAAGTTCGGTTCGGCAAGCGTGCGCTGATGTTAATCGAATGGCATGACATTTTTTGACCAGGACCGTACTAAAATTTATTTCTTCGCTGCAAAATTGAAGTTCAATTTTCTTGACAAAACGTGGAATATGAATTTCTTATATAAGGCTTTTTTATTGCATATATTTCTAGGAATCTGCATTTTATTTTTTCTGCACTAAAGACGCCACACCCTGTATATTTAGGGTGTTCCACTTAAAATAAGAAAGTTAATGTCGACTTCCGATATAACCGGATGTGCCATAAAGGTCTAAATATTTTAGCTGTGTTGACCCTATTGCCTTTGCTAAGTTGCTAAATTTTCAGATTTATCAGATCAGTACTTTCCGAAATATCGATAGTGATAACTGGCGATTCCTGCTGGGGCACCCTATAGAAAGGGAGACAGTTTTACTGGTCGATAGATAATTTTTACGATATCTCCGAGAAATTATACATTTTTTACATGTCATATTATGTTTATATTAAATTAGTACGTTAATTTAAGTAAAAACTGTAGAACTTCTTTTGATTTTTAAGCATTCAAATTATCGTATACTTTAATAAAGGAACGAAAATTCTAGAAAGGAAATTTCCTTTCAATTTTAGTTGTGTTAACATCGCAGTGATTAAAATTAACATTAAATGAAACTTAATCGATCCTCACCTCCCTGCTGTTGACACACCACAGCACAGTTCTGTGACCCTTTCGGTAAAACTGTTAACAATTAATGACCTCTTTAAACTATTAAAACTAAAATTCTGTGTTTGTTTAGGTACGTCACATAACAGTGTATCGATTTACGAGATGAATATTATCACTTAGTACAGGGTGATTCAAATTGTATACGATAAAATTGCTATTTGAGACACTGCGGCGTCAGAGATATGCAGAAATATTTAGTTGAGGTAAACTTGAGAATAAATGAATAGATACGAGGCCTGTTCAAAAAATAACGAATTTTTTTAACCTTTATTATTAATTTTATACAAAAATCTGATTTTTGGCACAAAACTCACGAACTGACAAAGCTGAATGTTCGTGCGCATTGTCATGGTGCAAGAACCATAACAATGAGTTGTCTCTTTACGGATTTTTTCACGTAACCGTTGTAAAATGCCTTAGTACACTGTAAAAAATCGTTGTGAGTGAAATCAATAAGGTTCGGAGTGAATCCCATAGAGTGAAATTATTAAGTACATTTTAACTCAATATTGGGCATTTTGATCATTTTACTCATTTGTGATTATATTTAAAATATAACTGAGTACTTTCACTCAAATATAGGTACTCCTTAAATAAATTCTTCACGTAAACTCGTATTTGATGCACTTGTACCTAAATAAGAGTAAATGTCCTCATTTTAAATGTATATTAATTTCGAGTAATTTGAATGGCACCACTTACATATTGCTTCTGTAATCTCGACCACAGATGATAGGGGCCCGTTAGATGCTCCAGACAAGCGTGATCGCCAGGAGAACAGGTCTCCCGTCCTGGCTGAGACCCATCAGCTGAGACCCGCCGCAGCCCCGCGAAATGAATTAATTTCAGCACTGTACATCCTAATTAATTATTTATGAGTGATTTAATTTTGCCATCAATATTTAGTTAATTCAAAACAAAGTCTGAGTAATGACTCAATAATTGTTAAATTTAAATCATATTAGAGAAAAAGTCAACTCTAAATTGGTTTTATATACTCAGAATAGAGTCAAAAGTCGCTCAATTGATAGTTAGCAGTTACTCGAATTTGAGTAAAACTCATTAATTTCTGATGCAATAGTTTCACTCAGTTGTACTCATACTAATAAATTGAAAATTTTACTCACAAAGAAATTAACAAATGCCTGGAGCAACAAATTCACGGTCAATCGAATAGGGCTTTGGCACACATATTGGTCATTAGATTGATCGTCTTTTCCATAAATTTCAACATCCATTGCATTTTGCAATAATAATGCGCAATTTTCGGAAACTGGTATTTCCGCGTTCAACCTTTGTTTTACAATTAACAAATTGGTGAAATATGCCTTTAGATACCTTAAATTATAGGTAATTTAATTGCCTACAACATAAAATTACAAATTTTTCGACAGCTCAGTAAAAAAAGTGAAAAAACACCTAAATTTGCCCGTTATTTGCAATTTGCCAACACTTTTTTCGAGTTACTTTTTTGATATTATCATTCTGCATACCCTTCCCCGTCGGAAAGTGCAATAAAATGTCTACTAATATTTTTTTCACGCTCAAACTGTGATTCGACTGGAGTAAACTTCTTCTGTAATTTCTCTCGGCGATTTGCACGCACCAGATCTTTGACTTTTTGAACGTGAGCAACATCAGTTGAAGTCAAAGGCCCTGCTGATCGAGGATCATCTTCAACTGACGAACACTTCTAAATCTAAAAAATCGTTCGTCTCTAACACGTTGCACTCAAATAACAATATCACGAAAACGAAATGAGACATCAACAATCCAAGACCATGTGGTTATGCACAACGCGCAACTCTACCAACCGCGTATCACTAAATACCTCCATTATCGCATAATTCAAGAAGGTCTGTTATGTTTTGAACAAACCTCTTGCAGCTCCTATCCTAGTGCAAGTTCAACATGTTGAGGTCTTGTTAAATCTCTTATCAATTTAAGAAAATTTCTGGAAATAGTATAAAGACATAAATTCGAAAAATAGACATTTATACCGCTTAATTACAGTCACCTTGTATGTTCACTAAAATTGAAAGAATGCTTTACATAAAAACATTTTAATCAAAATACTTCTACAGCTGTTTTAAATATCATATATCTTCACATCTGGCAAATGATATTCGTTCTTTGTTTATTAAAAGACATATATTTTATTTAATATGTAAAAATATAAAAGGTGGGTATATATACTGTATATACAATGTGTCCCAAAATGATTTTTTCCAATTGAAATTTAAAAAACTCGAACAGGTCAATTAGTAAATAGAAATTGCAATATTTTCTATTTTTTTGAGCCAAGTTTGACAGACCTATAACATTACCGATATTTTTTGTTAATAGGACGCTCTATATTTTACAGTATAAATAGATAGCCCTTCTAAAGGTTATACCTACTTTTTTGTCATACTTGTCAAACAATGGAGGAATTAAATGAAAACAATAATTTAGTAGGTACTACTTTTTATTTTATTACAGCAAATGTTCAAAATAGCCCCTATTAATCATTGCACAACGCCCAATTCGGTGTTCAAAGTTATCAAATACATTCTGAATAACATTTGGTGTTATGTTCCGAACTTCTTCTCTGATACGATTTTTCAAACCTTCGATAGTGTCTGGTCTGTTCACGTACACTTTGCTTTTTAGATAACCCCACAAAAAATGTAGTGGGGTTAAGTCAGGGGAGCGTGGTGGCCATTGAAGCGGCCCTCTTCTGCCTATCCATCGATTTGGGAAAAGGCCTTTTCTTACAATTTAAATACTCCAATGGCGCAGATACAGGGTACCTGTGGCATATTTTTCTAAATAAAATAGTACGCCACCTTGGGACCCAGCTTGAAAGCTAATATTCACTCTAAAACCCTACTGATTGGTTGTCAATGAGTGCACCTCTCGTTAGATATTCTGCAAGTTGTTATTACGTTGTGACACTCTCCATGAATAAATAATAAATTTAGAATATCAGCATTTGAATAAATATTTACTTTTCCATCCTTTAACAATAAATAATACTCAAACATTAACTGGATGTGTTAAATTGACAACAATAAACTGGTGACAGATTAGGTGCTTGTTTTGAAGTTCCACTAAAAATTTCACAGCCATCCTCGCAAGAAATTATGCAATACCCGTAGACTGCACGAAAAACAGTAAATACCTTAAATCCAGAAGAGATGGGTATAGGGAACCATTATACCATTCGAAAGAGAACAAAATTGTTAATCAGATTGCACGAAAATATACAGGATGTTCCATATAAAAAAATAAGTTAAGATGGTTTAAAATTGACTAAATTCGGCATTAAATTTGTATCACCCTGTATGAAATTAAGTCAGTTTGAAATTATGGCAGGGAAGCTTATAGTTTTAGGTATGTGCCTTATAAATTTTATCGCTCTAACTTTATTACTGTAAAATACACGTCTTTTTGAATCAGGCAGTGCATTCTTCATTAAAAAAAAATAAATATATTAAAAACGGTTAACTTTGAGAATAAGAAACCTTTATGAAAGTTCACCTAAAAATTAACGTATAATCCAAAATTGCAATAATATACAGCGTGTTACATTTAAAAGAACGAAGATAACGTCAACTTCCGCTATAACCGGAAGCGTTAGGTGAACGTCATTATTTTAGTTGAGAAGCGCATGCCCAAATTTTCAAAATTAAAATCGAAGTAATCGGAAATATGTGTAATGAGGGACACCCTGTATATGCAGTAGAAAAGCTTTACTATACATTAACAGTGTATAGGGTGTCCCGCATAAGGACCGACACAGGGCAGGTGCAGGTGTCCAAAATATTGTAATTTAACCAAACTGACCTATATACAAAGTTGCCCCCTGAGGAGTTATTAGCCCCCAAAGTGGGGCCCATAATTTCGAAAAAATTAATATCTCTGCAACACTTTACCGTAGAAGAACCAAATTTGGTACATGATTTAGGTTTATTACTGGTCTTCTTTGACTATGATTCAAAGTTAATTGAAGCACTACAAGGTGTTGGGGATGACTCACCCCTAAAATTGTACCGTACTTTTTTTTCATTGACCGAATTGAAAAATAGTAATAGTAATTCACAGCAGAATTTAATTTAAAAAAATTTTTTACGCTTGTTAAATATTAAAAGACTATGGTTTTCAAGAAAACCCGTATTAACTGAAACAAGATTTTAAGTGTTTATTAGAAAATAATCGAAAAATCAGTAGTATAGCAATGAATTTATCTTTCAAACTTGTCAGTTAGTAATAAAATTATTTTATTTGAACGATTGCCTCTGACTTTTGTTGAAAAAATATAAATTATTATTTTTATTATTTATTTGTGTTTTTTACTTAATACAATATTCGCTTATTTAAAATCTACCTAGGTACTTGTTTTCTTTTTGTAGAATTAGGAGAGAAGTGAAGTAAAATTTATTAGGCAAATTGTTAAATTTGAAAGATAAAGTGATTTTTTTATTATTTTCTAACGAGCACTGTTAAATTCTTGTTTCAGTTAATAAATACGGTTTTTATTGAAAACCATAGTTTTTTAAAATTTAACAATCGCAAAAAAATTTTTAAACTTAAATTCTGCTGTGAATTACTATTATTATTTTTCAATTCGGTCAATGAAAAAAAAATTCGGTACAATTTTAGGGGTGAGTCATCCCCAATGAACACCTTGTAGTGCTTCAATTAACTTTAAATCATAACCAAAGAAGACCAGTAATAAACCTAAATCATGTACCAAATTTGGTTCTTCTACGGTAAAGTGTTGCAGAGATATCAATTTTTTTCGCAATTTAAGGCACCACTTTGGAGGCTAATAACTCCTCAGGGGTGCAACACTGTATATAAGTAAGTTTGGTTAAATAACAATATTTTGGACACCCCTACATGCACCTGCCATGTGTCGGTTCGTATGCGGAACACCCTGTATAACACAACTTTTCAAAGTAACCACAAGCACACTCGTTAAATAAAATCCGGAAAAGTTTTATTAAAAAACATTTAGTTTCAATTGGACATAAATTAATTGTAAATGTTAAACAACAATTAAATCAATTATGTATACAGGGTGAGTCATTAATAATGGTACACAGCTTAATGGCAGATTATCAACGTCAAAATATAGCGATTGAGCCAAACATGTCTTAATCAATTGTTGCTCATTTTCGTTTTACAGGGTGTTATAGTTGAAAAAATATTTTCCATTTTTATCTATATTTTAAGTATGTATGGACCGATGGTTTTGAAAATTTGTAGTTTTACGTTTTTTGAGGAGGCAAATACGATATAGATAAAAAAGGAAAATATTTTTTCAATTTTAACACCCTGTAGAACGAAAAGGAGCAATAATTGATTAAGGCATATTTGGCTTAATCACTATATTTTGACGTTAACAATATGCCATTAAGCTGTGTACCATTATTAATGACTCACCCTGTATACAAGTATGGTACATGGGATCATTATTATAACGAAAAAACAAATAAGAATTAAACAGGAATGATAACAATTAGGAAAATTAACTTTTTAACAGTGATAGGTGGTTTTTTGGTGTAACAATTTTTAAATCAGCAAAAGCAAGCAAGACAACAAAAAAGGCACTAAAATCTGGATTTTTATATTGTTTTCTAGAAAATGGTGTTCCCTCAATTTTGTAACTCGTAACTGCGTCAGCTTTGTAATGTCTGTAAAAAGCTTTGTTTGGTGGTAAAACATAAATGCTTACGATTTTCACGAGTAGTTCTATTGTACAGCAGGCCAAGAATTTAAATCACAACACAACACATATCTAATTCTATAAAAATCAGACATTTGTTGTGTTCTGATAGTGGTTACTTCATTTTCTAACACTCCGTATTGTCTATAGGTAACTTTATAATAACCGGCATCACTTGTTGGTGAGATAAAACAGTTTGCAGTCTTCACAAGTAGGTTCATTGTACAATAGGTTAAGAATTTAAATCATGCCAAAAATGTCTGAATCTGAGTCAAACTCATTTTGCATCACCAATATTTGCTTTACAAAAGTCGTTGTTGGTTCTGCAGTTTATTGAAAATAGAGGAAATGTAACGTTAAAAACTCCCAGGGGTATATAAAACTAAATGTCCTGAAATACTCAAAACGATGGCAAATGAAACCGTTCTTAAAATGGTGTCAATTTTCTTCAGATGTCACACTCGTTTCGGATTAGTACTGAACGGCATTAAGCTATATAACTATACTCTTCGCTGGAATGAGGAGTTCTTTCTATGTACTCTTCGTCGATCAACGATTCGATACATTTCTTTATTAACTCTACACTCGGCGCGAACGATACCTTCGACTGGGCGTATACCTGCGAACAGAAAAAGGACTCAAATCAGGACATAGGGAAATTTCCTACATTTATTTTATCACACACAAATTTAATGAAAAATAGAATACGAAATTGATAAAGTTCCTTAAACAGTTGTTTTTAGTCCGGGCGAATTAGGTTTTTTTTTTTAAAATCTGGTCTAACTCAAATTTTATGGGCTTAAAATTAAGTAAAAAATACACAAAATAAAAGCCTATTGTGTATTTGTAGTGGTCGAGCGTCATAACAAAAGAAAAAAAAATAATTGCACATTTTTCAGTTTTTCGCTTATACCTCCTAAAATAAGCCTCCAATCGACATGAGCTATACTTATCGATTTTGTTCCTGAGGAAATTTGCTACAAGGATAGGCTTCTGCGAAAGCTAGCAAAATTTTTTTTACGTCGCAAAATTAGCGGTGAAAAAAAAATGTGCTAAATTTTCGGCATTAAATAAAAAGAACGAATTTGGCTGAAATTGGATGAAACTACAGGAAAAGATAACTGTTGGGTGCTCAACAAATACCCGCAATTCGGACCCCCAATTTCAAAATGGCGGCCAACTGCAAAATTATAAAGTCGAAAACGCGAGCGCGTATATCTTCTGCCCAAGTGAAGATATCGAAATTCGGTAAAAAAGGATAGAAAGGTAATTACATTGTCTCGCGTTTGCGTAAATTTCAGATTTTTAAGTTGTAAAATAAAAAAGTTATTAACAAAAAACAAAAAAAAAACTAGGATCCTTATATCGGCGGTTTTTTAATATACAGATTTCAAACCAATTACATCAAATAGTGCTTAAAAAAACATGAATTTAAAAAACAAAACGTCTCGATCCGACCAACAGGAGTCGAGATAATTCTTTTTCTGAAAAACGGTATTCTGGCTGTTCTATTTAATATTTTGTAATAAACTTTGGCTCGTTGTAAAGTAGAAGATTTCCTTTATACGCTGAATTTTTTTTTAATGGATTGGACCAAGAAATGACCAAGTAAACGTACATTAAAGACCTACTGATCACTTCCAAAGAAATAATTGCCTTTTGTTTTTAAATAATTAAAAAGACCTTCTTACTTTACCAAAATATCGAAAGCATAATGAAATTACAAAAGGAAACGTGAAAAGTCAATAAAAATGTCTTTTTTGGGTCAGGCGATGACTTTCGCATACTTTTGCTTACACCATTCGAAAGAGCGCAAAAAAATACGTTGATTTAAAAAAAGTATCCCGGTAGCTTCTTTCTAATTGCCACAATCCATTTGTTAAGAATTTTGAGAAGCCGAGCGCAGCATACACACTATGACGTCACAGCGCTCCCCTCTCCTGGCTACCGCTCAGTCGTGTGGGCCTCCGCGCGGATCACTCTGTCTTTAACGCATGCTTACTTGGTTATTTCTTGGTCGAACCCATAAAAAAAATTCAGAGTATAAAGGAAGTCTATTACTTTACAACGAGCCCAAGTTTATTACAAAATATTAATAGAACAGCCAGAATACCGTTTTTAGGAAAAAAATTATGTCGACTCCTATTGGTCGGATAGACGTTTTCTTTTAAATTCATGTTTTTAAAGCACTACTTGATGTAGTTGGTTTGAAATTTGTATATTAAAAAATCGCCGAAATAAGGACCCTAGTTACCGTTTTAAAAATCTGAAATTTAACGCGAAACAATGTAATTACCTTTCGATCCTTTTTACCGAATTTCGATATCTTGACTTGTTGTTGAGTACCCCAACAGTTATCTTTTCCTGTAGTTTCATCAATTTTCAGTCAAATTTGTTCTTTTTATTTAATGCTGAAAATTTTGCACATTTTTCTTTCACCGCTAATTTTGCAATTTAAAAAAAAAATGCGAGCTTTCGCAAGAGCCTATCCTTGTAGCAAATTTCCTCAAGAACAAAATCGAAAAGTATACCTCATGTCCATTAGATACTTATTTTCGAAGATAAACTGAAAAAAGAGCAATAATTTTTTTTCTTTTGTTATAAACAATATGACGCTCGACCTATACAAATACACAAATTTAGGCTTTTATTCCGTGTATTTTTCATGTAATATTAAGCCCATAAAATTCGAGTTAGGTTTGTTCTAATGCGCCCGAATTATTACACCAACTGTCACAAAAATATCGTTAGGTTAGATTTGTTTTAGACATTTGACGATTTATCAGTTACCACATGCAAAATGCCAAATTGCTGGGTCATGACTTGTACAAAAATAATGAGAATGGTTCAAAGATATTTGAGTATACATATAGCCTAAATGGCCGTCTGATATGTTTATAAAGCCAGCAACAAATAAATCGTTATGTAAAAACAAATGTAATAAGTTACAGCTCTCCCTTAAAGACTTTTCCAAGGAAGTGAATAGAGTAGAATGCTATGAAAAAATAAACAAAACCTCATTTTAAAAACACGGAGTGTAAAAATGATCTTTTTGAGAAAAAGAAAATTTATGTGTAAAATAAAAGTTCGAAAGGATCGATGGTTATCGCACAACCATATTTGAAATTTTAAAAAATTATTCCCCAAACCAAGAGAGAGATAAATGTAATCCTACCCACCTCCTGTATCAACAGGTCGTGCTTG
Source organism: Anoplophora glabripennis (assembly GCF_000390285.2). Taxonomy (NCBI): domain Eukaryota; kingdom Metazoa; phylum Arthropoda; class Insecta; order Coleoptera; family Cerambycidae; genus Anoplophora; species Anoplophora glabripennis. The sequence goes on from NW_019416775.1 coordinate 208,821, forward strand.
AGCACCTTCCGCGACTTCATTATCCTCACTATGGCAGCCTGCAAGTATATCTTCCTGTCCTCCTTCACCGAGTTCATCATCTGCTCCGTCTCGAGGGGCACGGTCGCCGTGATCCTGAACCTGATGCGCTTGTTCGAGTAGTCCGTGTTAAGCCTCAGCGTCGTCTCCGGCGTCAATTCCTGGAGAAAACCAGAATTCACCTGTTTCCCACCTCAGAACAGTAATAAGCCGCCCCTTCCTCCGAACAAGTCGCGTAATTTTGATGGTGTTTCGATTTCATTAACAATCCGACAGGTTTTTGTACTTGTAACGTGGTTTACTGTGGAGTTGAAGATATCATAACATATACAAGGCGATTCAGTCATAATGTCATTAATTTTAACCACGTACTCGGAAGGCCTAATAGACGGAAAGTCGAAAAATATTTTTTTTCTCGATTTTTACCCCCTTAACTCCCGCTAATACGGCGCCCACACATTTTCTGACCAAGACGTTCGAACATTGAAGAGAAACAGCGTTACCACATAAATGAGAATAAAATATTCAGATCTACCACCGTTAAACGCATCTTCCTTATAGATTTCATGCAAATTTGGAGATCACGTCATACATATGGAGGGGAGATGAGTAGAAAGTATGCAGAATGCAGTACAACCCGCAGTTTATTTCGGATTGTTTCAAGTGTAGGTCGTAATGGTTAATTTTTTCGTAATGGCTTTTTTTAGCGGAATAATATTGAGAAAAATTAAATATATTGTCGAAACATCGGTAAATTTCGCGAAGGAAAAGAGTTTTTCTTTTAATTAACCTAAACCGACAATTTTAAAGAAAACTATTAAACTAGGTACGTATCTTGATTTAATACAAGGCGTTAAATAAAATAAAACCATTAACCGGACATTTCCTAATTTCTCGCAATTGTGAATACTAAAACTGCGTGATCTGTCATATATTATCTGAAAACGTCGATTTGCTGTATCGGAATTTATACAGGGTGTCTCAAATTTGATAGTATGGGCCTACTGTGAGGATGCAATTTAAATAAAATTTGGGACACATGGTGTTAAAGGGGATGAGATAAGCTCCATTTTCAATCGAAAGTGTTATCTTTGGGATTTGACAGAAACGACTAATTACGTCATCAATTATATTTTTTCCAGAAACATACCCAAATTTTTTTCCTGTTAAAAAGCTCTCTCTTTTCTAATAATCTTTTATTAGATACATTTTTCTGTATTACTTCTCGTTTAAAAGTTATAAGCAATATCTGCCTAAAGAGTCTCAAAAGACATACCACCTAGAAATCTCATTAGCGGTGGAAGGATCAAGTAGTCGTTGGAAAATAATTGAATGTTCGTTGTTTATAGTGCATAAATAACACAAAATACTTGCCATTAATCAATACGAACATCAAACATATAACTTTTGTGCTTACAAAATGTTTTCTCATTCAGAAAAAGTTGATATGTTGCTAATTTACGGCGAGTCACAAAAACATTCAAGAAGAGCTGTAGAGTTATATCGAAAAAGGTATCCAGAGCGCCTCATTCCTGATCATAGAACCTTTACAAGATTAGAGGCGACCTAATACAGCTAGACTGTTACAGTATTTCGAACAAAATCCACGAAATTGTATACGCCAGGCTAGCCGGGAATTGAATTTGGATAAATTAGCCGTTCAACGAATTTTAAAGATCAATGGGTATCAGACTATAAAATTTACAATTTGGAGTATTTGCGTCACATTGAAAACATATTTAATTTTATAGCTCAAATTGTAGTAAATGTTTTCTGTTGATCAGAACCTTTTTCGGCACGTTCCTTGGACTGACGAAAGTTGCTTTGCCAAACAGGCGCAACGAACACTACTGGTCCATAGAAAATCCCCACATTAATGGGCTTAATGCACCTATTCAGTGGCCCAGAACGTCACCAGATCTAACACCCCTCGACTTATGGGGGGTTTTAAAGAATAAGGTTTACAAAACACCTTCGCGAGATATTAATCATTTGAAAGAAAAAATCATAAACGCTTGTAATGAGTTAAACGGCGAAATGTTAATAAACGCAGTCCACAAAGAAGTCAGGCGAAGATTGAATATGTGTCTTGAAATGAGAGGAGGTCATATAGAGAATAGATTGTAATATGTATGCAGTATGAAAACATTTGTCTCATTTTTTAAGTTTAGTTGTTGTTATCATCACCTTTTGTTTTAACTGTATTAAAGAATTATCGAGTTTAATTCTTCTATTTATTCTTAATGACATTTATGCATTTTAAATAATGAACGTTCAATTATTTTCCGACTTCTTTACCCTTCTAATGTGATTTTTAGGTGGCATTTCTTTTGAGATTCCTTAGTTCGATATTGCTTATAACTTTTAAGCGGGAGTAATACAGAAAAAATTATTTAATAAATGTTTAGGTATTAGAAAAAAGAGAGCTATAATTGGTCGTTTCTGTCAAATCCTAAAGATAATGAATTGACGTTTGACAATTAACCTGACATTTCGAAGGGAGCTTTTATTAATAAACTCACAACTTTCAAGAAACCATTAAATTCGAAAGTGAAATACGTATTTTGAATTTACGCAGTTACGCTTTAACGAAAACAAAACTCTTGGCACACAATAATCTTCAAAACAACGACTTCTTGTTTACCGCAACGCTAGTCTCGAAAATCAAGTGAACTTTGACTTTATAAACTAAATGCATCAGCCTAAATAATTTTTTGTGCATAATAATCACTTGTATTGAATAATGAACAATTTTATTTCTGCTATTTTCTGTGATATGTATGTTTGGTCTCTTGGTACCTTTAAGTGTTTTTAACGATATCTTTGGTAAACTAGTGTATTCAATACAAATACGGCAGTTTAAATGAACGGTGAAGTGTGTAAGTATGTTAAAAAATATATTATCTGCGCAATGAAAGTGCACACGCGGCAAAAATTTTATACGGGGATAAAGGGATAAAATAAATATTCCAGCTGGATGTTGTACACCTCCTAAATTCCTAAAATAAATAAATAAAAAAACAATAAACAACCTCACTGTCGGCCAGGAGCAGCTTGGAGTCGATGAGATTGATGGCGTGTTCCTGGAACTGCTGCGAGTTGAGCTGGAGCGTCTCCCTGATCTCCTTGCTGGTCAGCGAGTCGCTGTTCTCGAACAGCAGCAGGATGGCCATCTGAAAGGCCTGCACCGTCACGACGTACGGTTTCTCCAGGTAACAAAACTTCAGCTCCGCCTGACTGAAGTGGTGGAGCCACATCAGCTTGCGCCCATTGAACCGGTTGTGGTAGAACTTCTCGAACTACGAAAAAACTGTATCAGCACATGTCCTGCCTCGCATAAAAAATATACCCACCATCTGGACGCTCTTCACCAGCTGCTGGGGTAGGGCGAACGGCGTGACCATCACCTGATCCAGCGGCCAAGCACTGGCCTGCAGGACGTATACGCTGAAGTTGATGCCGAGATCGACGTTGTCCTGCTTGAGGAAGACGCCGAACTTGTCGTTCAGGTCCGAGCTGACCGATACGTCCGTGAACATCTTGTGTAGTTTGCTCGCAAACACACAGCCGCCCGCCTGCCAAGGAAACCGGCCGAAAAATAGAAAGTGTTGAGAAAATTTCCAGGGAACAATACAAGTATTACATTTTCTAAAGGAACGACCTAGCCGCATAATAATAATCAACATTACCTTCCGCCGCACTGCTACTTGAATCTTATCAAGTAAAATATATCGGACACTTTGGGACTGACGGATCGTAGCTCACCTGTTTCAGTCTGTTGATCATCGCCTCTTCGGCATCCATGCTCTGCGTCTGCTGGTGGATAAGGCGTTTCGCCAGCATGCGCGAGTAGAACTTCTGGAAAACGTCCTTGTCGTCGATGTACTCGAAGATCGTGATGCTGTCCGCCAGCTTTTCGTCCACCTGAAAACGGCAGGCACGACTGCAAAGGGCTCGTTCATTGTAAAACAAGGGGGAGAAATTTCATAAAGAACGAGACAGAGTTGAAGTTGAGGTGTTGAAACCGAAACACGCTCAATATGCACAAAATTAATACGAAGTCTCTTCACTGGAATACCTCAAATGGTCAAACCTCAATGGCTGGAGGTCGATAGGCGGATGCTAAAGGTCAAATATTGTAAGCCAAAAGTTAATGATCGATGACCAAAGGTCAATGGCTAGGGTCAACGGCATTTGGTACTACGGTCACTGACCAACGGAGTCTAAGAACAATAACCCCATGATGGCAAAGGTCAATGACTAAGAGATCGTAGGTCAATGACCAAGGAGTTAAAGAACAAGTCAATAAACAAGGTTCAGTCAATGATCCGGGAGACAAAGATCAATTACCAGGGAGACAAAGATTGATGACCAGAGGAGCAAAGTTAATGACCGCGGAAAAAGATAATGGCTGGGTGCCAAAGGTCAATGAGCGGAGAGTCTACGGACAATGACCCCATGATGTCGAATGTCAACGGCTAAGAGATCGTAGGTCAATGACCAATGAGTTAAAGAACAATGAGGGGACAGTTGATAGCAAAGGGGACAAAGTCAATAACCAAGGTTCAGTCAATGACCAGGGAGACAAAGATCAATGACGAGGGGATAAGACTGATGACCAGAGAGACAAAGATTGATGAGCAGAGGAGCAAAGTTAATGACCGCGGAAAAAGCTAATGGCTGAATGTCAAAGGTCAACGAGCGGAGCGTCAAAGGACAATGACCAGAAGCCAAAGGTCAATAACTGGCTGAAAGTAATTGCTCGAGCATCCATCTCAAAGCGCAATGCCTTTTCATTTGATATTTCCCCATTGATCTATATTCTTTGACAAGACCTTTGGCTTATGGTCTTCGAAGGAATTTGTATGTACTCTGAAACTACTTTGAATGTTTTATTGTAATTCAGATTTTAATCCTTTCTGAAATTGTTTTAATGTTCTTTAAATTACCTGCTTTACAGGTGATGTGATGTTAATTTTCATTTCTAACGCCGACTCAAAAAATATTGATGTATGCTGAAACCGTTTAATGTACGGTAGAACAACATCAAATTATTATTAAATTAAGGCTGTTTAGTTTTGTTTTGTTGTGAAATAGTTTCTGGGCACTGTGAAGCTGTATTTTAAGCTGTTTCAAACTATTTCACAAATTTACTGTCAGTTTTCGAGATATTTCAACTAGTTTAGAGATTTTATGATTATTCCGAAGTTAAAAGTTATTGGTTATTCCGAACACCCTGTATATGGTAAAATGGTTACGGGGTAGAGTGGGTTAGTATGAGCGTTTTATGGAGGAATATGGGTGGATTCGAGGTAATATGGGTTGGTATTAGTTCAGTCTTTAGTATTCAACAAGATTCATTGAAATACAGGGAGGTCCAAAATCGCCCCCCACTAATCCTACCAGAAAACGTATTTTTTCTCAAATCAACCTTGGAATGACCTTAAACCTGATTTGATACAAATAAACGGACCTTGGATTTAAGCTCAGAAAGGGGAAAGGGGAGATTTTTTCTTGGTTTGACCTTTAAATGACCTTATGAAGATAAACTGACCTCGGATTCGAATTCAGCTATCCCAAAAACCTATATAACCTAACCTAACCTCGGATTCTAACCCAACGACCCCAAAATCCTGTATAACAGGTTGTTGGACTTGATTGTTCGGTTTTTTCTCCATTTGACCTTGATATGATCTTGAAACAACCTTAAAATGGCCTGATACAGACAAACCAACTTCGGATTCGGATTCAGCGACCCAAAAAACCTAAACTCCGAGATTAAATGCACTTTTTCTCAATCTGACCCCTAATTGACCTTGATCCTGACTACCTCCGATTCGCTGATCCCCTTGCTGGACGTCCTCAGCAGCGTATCGCAGTATTTGGCGAGCAGCTCGGGCATCCGACACGGCGACTTGCCCTGGTTGGGCCTGTGGTTGACGACAAAGCTGCACGCCTTATCCAACGCCTCCATGAATTTCTGGTCGGACTTGAACACCTCCTGGATGAGGCGCTTGTACTTCTTGAAGACCGTCAGCAGGTTGTGGATGTTCTCGCCCTGAAGGTCGCCGATGGCCTGAAATACAAAAAGACGTCACGTCGCCGATTTCTTGCCGATATTTAGAGAAGCCGCTGCTGTTCAAACTTTTAAATCGATTCGATGGTGTTTTCTAAGGGAAACAGCACGTCAACAACCTGTGTCCAAAAATCTATTCCATTGCTGTAAAAACAACAACAGCGCCATCTGTCAAAATTGTACTGCAACTGTCAAATTTAACTACAATAGCGCCATCACAATAAACATTGTATAGAAACTGTTAATTTCAACTACAACTGTTCATTTATGTCCAAACATTGTAACACAACTGGCAATTTCACCTGCAACAGCGACATCTGTGCTAAAAAATTTGTACCGTAACTGTCAAATTTAACTGCAACAGCGCCATCTGTAGGCAAAAAATTGTATCCAAGTCATTTGTAATTTTCTATATTATATTTAAAAACAATTAATTTAAAAAATGGCATAATCTATATTTCCACTTATAAAGTCATTAAGTAGGACAGTTAAGTTGTCGAAAATACCTCGTTTTTTGCCAAAATTTAGTTCAGTAAATGAAGACAAGTAAAAATTAGGAAAAATTCCGTAGAAACTAAACATTTTAGAAAAAAATGTTTTAGACAAAGACGTAGAACTTTTTATAACAAAAATTTTGAGACCAGCCTGATGTCAAAAATTGATAAACAAATGTATTAGTTATTGCAAAAAACGGCTAAAATCACATTTTTTTACAAAATTTTTAGAATATGTAGTTCTTGGCAAGTAGAATAAGTACATGTTTGTAAAATTAAAAAATATTTGACAGTTTTTGCAAAAATAGTTTTGTTAAAACAAAAAACTTTTTTCAAGTTTCAATAATCCATTTTTCTCGGCTCCTGTTGGTCGTAGAACAAATTTTTTTTTAAATTCGTGAAAAAATGTCAGATATCAAATACCAATAATGCAATTCCGACTAAATTTCGAAGAAAAAGATCTACATTTTTCGACCCAAAGAAAAAGTCAGTTTCGGTAGATTTTTCGCATATTTCTAATTATTTTGCAGTACGCGCACAATTTGCACACGCACGAAAGTATAATTTTTAGAAAAAATTTTAAGGCCAAGATGGGTCACGTAATGCACTACTATAGATTTCTAATACTTGTAACATGAGAAAAATGGTTCTTTTTTCGAAAAACTCAATTTTTGCAAAAACTATAAAATATTTTACAATTTTACAAACACGCACTTATTCTACTTGCCAAGGACTAAATATTCTGAAAGTTTAGTAAAAAAATCTTCTTTCGTTTTAAAGATATAGTCGAAAGCATTTGACTCAATAGATTTTAGCTGCCTATTGGCCAAACTATTTTTCTATGCAATTCATAATTGGTTTGATTCCTATATTAAAGACAGAGTGCAACTTATTAGAATTAAAATTGAAAATGGTCCTTTATTTTCTGAACCTAGAATAATAAAATCTGGAGTGCCACAAGGCTCTGTACTTGGGCCTTTACTTTTTAGTATATGTACTGCGGACTTTGTGCCGTCAGTAGTGCACACTACTTTGCACATGTATACAAATTTTGTACAGCAGAAATTGAAAACAAACTGCTGATCTTATTAATTCTGACTTGTATCGGATAAAGGAGTTATGCGATAAAAATGCTCTAATACTTAACCCAAATAAATGTAAAAATCTGGTTATCGGTACGTATCAAAAAACTAGACAGTTGGGGGATTTTGCTGTTTATATTGACAATTCGACGCTTTAGTACGAAACCATGATATCTCAAATTTCAGTTGGAAAACATGCTATCTCAAATTAAGCTCGGAAAACATGCTAACTCAGATCTTTAGGTAAAAACACGCTATTTCAGTGTGACTAGAAATTTAAGTTGGCACAATGAATGATTGAAGCCGTGCATTTATAATAAACTTATATAATATATTTTTATAAAAGTAAGGAATGTTTATGTTCGGGTACACTGTTTATTATATTTTTTTTATTCAACATTTTTCAATTTATTTTGTTAAGTTACTGTTATAAACGACAAAATTGTTAATTAAAAAAATAGAATAATATGCAGTATGCTGCAACACGTACATTACTCGACGTTTTTTGAAATAACAAATTATAAAAAAATAGTGTATACCCTAATATACAGGATGTTGCATCACGAGAGGGACATGACTTAATGTGAGATAGAGGATATCTAGGGTAACTAGGTAATTAAGTAATTATCAAGAAAAAACGACATGGCGCTGAGATTACTTTTTATGTTCTTTTCGATAATCGTATGGGAATACCAAAAAAATACATACGGGTCGATGTTTTCTAGTTACAAAAAAAATTAAAAATTTTGCAGTCCGGACCTGGAATACGTATTATTACAAAACCATTTTTATCATGTGTCCTTTACGTAATTTAGTTTTAGAAGCCGTAATTTCGTATATTCAATAGCTTATTTAAATAACCACCAGTGTAACAAAAAAAAGAAACGCGTCTTTAAGATCACTTTTTTATGCTCTTTCCGAATATCGTATCGGAATTTCAAAAAAATACATACAGAGTGTTGTTTTCTAGGCTTGCACAAAAAATTTACAATTTTTGCAGAATACGCTATTACGCTATTAAATTATTATTACGCTATTAAATTATTATTAGCTATTACGCTATTAAATTATTATTATATTTTTGCAGAGTACGCTATTACGCTATTAAATTTGATATCAAAAAATCGAATAATTTTTAGTAATAACAAACATTTTTATATATTAAGGTATACACTATTTTTTTTATAATTTATTATTTCAAAAAAGGTCGAGCAATGTACATGTTGCAGCATACTGCATATTATTCTATTTTTTAATTATCAATTTTGTCGTTTATAACAGTAACTTAACAAAATTAATTGAAAAATGTTGAATAAAAAAAAATAAAATAAACAGTGTTCCTGAACATAAACAAAATACAGAAGTGGATCTTATTTGTGGAAGGGCGAAATGGGCGGTGACTATTAGACGCCTTCATTATAGCCATCTTTCTCTATCGCACGGATTTATATGACTTTCTTTATCGCTCTCACGTAACGGCCGATGAACCATGGGGACTTTCCGACCCTGTATTATATACAAGTTTATTATAAATGCACGGTTTCAATCATTCAATGTGCCAACTTAAATTTCTAGTCACACTGAGATAGCATGTTTTCCAAGCTTAATTTGAGAGAGCATGTTTTCCAGCTGAAATTTGAGATAGCATGTTTTCCAACCGAAATCTGATAGCACGTTTTCGTACTAAAGCGTCGAATTGTCCTTTGGAAAACTGTAGTTCAGTAAAGAATCTGGGTCTTGTATTTGAAAATGACCTGAAAGTCTCATAACATGTTAGTGAATTATGTAAGAAGGCGTTCATTTCCTTTAAACAAATAGCGCCTTTAAAACGCTATTTGAGCTCTGACATTAAATTAATATTGGTTGAATCCTTAGTTTTGTCTCGTCTAAATTATTGTGATTATGTTTATAGTCCTTTACTTACAAATGCTGATAAATTTAAACTGCAAAAAATTCAAAATTGGTGCATGCGTTTTGTCACATATATACCCCTTCTTCACCATGTTACTCCCTTTATTAGACAGTTTGGTAAATTAAGACTCAGTGAAAGACGCTATGTTCATTTTTCTGTTTTTGTAAATAATATACTGTGTAATACAACTCCTGACTATCTTTATGAGAAGTTGGTTTTGGATGTACATGATCGTCAGCTTCGTAATATACATTTGCAATTAATGCGTCATCGAACTGAGTATTTCAGATGTTTATTTACCTATTTAGCAGCCATGGTATTGAATAATGTACTGGTGCCTCGGGACTTAACACTCCGTAATGTACCTCTGATTAAGAAACGCATTCGTGAGTTGGTCATGGAAAACGAAAACTCCACAAATGCTGCTGTTTTCTAGTTTTAGTTTTTTTAGTTTTTGACTTGTATTAATATAATATGCGTGTGTGTATGAGTGTGTGTTTGACTATACTACGTATTTATATGTGTAGTGCACAAGCATGTATGAGTATGTATGTATATTTATAAGTTATATTGTTTTTTTACACTGTTTTAATAACTCTTTATAATTATAATCATCAGTTTTCTGTGTTTTTTAGCCGTTTTTTGCAATAACTAATATAGACTAGGCGGTATCTGTTTTGCTTTGGGTGAATCGTATATCCACGGAGATTTTTGGCTTTTTGGCTTTCAAATAACAGTAGAAATGAAAATTTTTCTATGCGCATAAAAAAAACGTGAGCTTAACTTTTGGCAGCACAATATGTTAAAAAAATTCGAAAAATATCGTATTTTTCTTCCTATTTAATTAAATTATGTATCTTTTCAAGAGTTGATTTTAGGCGAAAATGGGAGAGGAAAAAAATGTTTGCAATTAAATTTTACAAAATGTGACTATTTACAAATCGAATGAATCAGGATTATTATTGTAAAAATGGAAAAAATCACCAAAAATGGGGTTAAAAAACATTACTTTTTAGGGAATTTTTTTTTGGGGCCTTTGATTGGGTACAGGACCCTCATACGTGGTTCAAGGGAAGTTCATGTTATGTAGAATCATCACACCAAATTTCATCAAAATCGGTTCGATAGATTCCAGATTTTGAAAAAAAAATTTCAAATTTTCAAAATTTTGCACAGCAAAAACCAAGGCCTTTAGATACTTAAATTTAATCAGATATAGAAGGGCTCTCAAACTTTCAAACGTTTTTTGAAAGATTCGAATTGGTCAATTAGGAGAGCTCTGGCTCTTGTTGAAACATTGCTCGAATTTTTGTACTTACAAACAATTAGAATAACTTTGTGAATATTCAATCAAATCAAATTTTTTAAAGCAGGTTTTAAAAGTTATTGGAAAGATGCTTCTTTAAAAGAAAAACAGATCGATTGGTCAATTAGTTACGTAGTCATAGCCGATCAAAGTTAACTGTCATTTACACTAAATGTACAGGGACATCCATTCGAAAAATACTTTTGGTATTCCGAGTACTTGCCAGGTCTAAGTTTGCAATACTTTTCTTCATTGGCAACCTACTTTAAAACGCGTGTAAAGTTATTTATGCAAGCGAGAAATTCAAGAAAATCGTAGGGGCGGTGGTGGTGGGGGAAGCAGAGAGCGCGGCCGCTTCGGCCTGCTCGAAATTGAATCGGCGAGTTCAAAACCGCGACGCGCCTAACAATTTTTAATATCTCAGCTTCTAGAGGTCCGATTTTGATGATTTTTTTTTAAATCGACGTCTCGCGATTTAAAAAACAATTAGCGTATTTCAAATGCCTATCGTTAATAATTATTATTGGTCTTTTAACGGTCCGATAATTATTTATCTTTAAACTTACTTTAATTATCAACATTATTTTTTTTATTGTATCAAAGATAAGTGCATAAACTTATGTACTGTTTATCAAAAACAAATTGATTTAAATATTCTAAAATTCTTTAAACAACAATTATTTTCAAAATATGTCGAAAATTAGTAATTAATTAATTAATCAATTAATTGATTATTAATTTAATCATCATTCCTTTTGTAATTAAACTATAATTTTAATATTATTTACTGTTTAGAATACAGGGTGTCTCATAATTAGCTGCCAACCCTGAACAGGCCGATTCTATGATCAAAACTAAGTAAAAAAGTTCATATGAACATGGGTCCGGAAATGCTGCCTAAGGGCACAGGGACCCATTGAAGACAAAGGAATGGAAATAAATTTTTTTGCAATATCTCTCAATCGCGTTGTGATAAATGAATGAAATTTGGTATACACAGCTAAATTTTGATGAGCAATTTGATGGACTAATCCATTTATTTCCACAAGGTCCATTGGGGTGGGTACGGGGGGGCCCTTGGTACTTTGCGTGTGTAACTTTTTCATCTTTGACTTTTTAACAAATTGGACAGCAAATTCCGTTTTCCCGAACTGTTTTACGTTAAAAAGGTACTCTTGTTTCAAATCGTTATCTTTAACGGTTTCTGAGAAAATCGCTCTTGAATTAATCCCACTTTGGTCAATTTCATAGTAATTTAAACAAAAAATAATAATAATAATTTTCCTTTCCTCTCTTTTCCATTTAAAGGATTAATTTTTATTTAATTTAATTTTTTATTATTATTTTTTTATTAAAACTAGATTAAATTGAAACAAAATATTTTTTTTTGTTTAAATTACTATGAAATTGACCAAAGTGGGATTAATTCAAGAGCGATTTTCTCAGAAACCGTTAAAGATAACGATTTGAAACAAGAGTACCTTTTTAACGTAAAACAGTTCGGGAAAACGGAATTTGCTGTCCAATTTGTTAAAAAGTCAAAGATGAAAAAGTTACACACGCAAAGTACCAAGGGCCCCCCCGTACCCACCCCAATGGACCTTGTGGAAATAAATGGATTAGTCCATCAAATTGCTCATCAAGATTTAGCTGTGTATAACAAATTTCATTCATTTATCACAACGCGATTGAGAGATATTGCAAAAAAAATGATTTCCATTCCTCCCTCTTCAATGGGTCCCTGTGCCTTTAGGAAGCATTTCCGGACCCATGTTCATATGACCTTTTTTATTCAGTTTTGATCATAGAATCGGCCTGTTTAGGGTTGGCAGCTAATTATGAGACACCCATAAGCAAATGAGAAATTCGCTCATTATATTACAAAAGTACAAAATTAGCTCTCCTAATGGACGGATCTGAATTTTTCAAAAAGAGTTTGAAAGCTTGAGAGCCCTTCTACATGTGATTAAATTTTTAAGTATCCAAGGGCCTTGGTTTTTGCTGTGCAAAATTTTGAAAATTTGCAATTTTTCAAAATCTGGATTGCAAAATTATTATGCAAAATCTATCGAACCGATATTGATGAAATTTGGTGTGATGATCCTACATAATATGAAGTTTTCTTGAACCAGATATGAACCCAATTTAAAGATCCAAAAAAATTCCCTAAAATGTATTGTTTTTTAACTCCATTTTTGGCAATTTTTTCGATCTTTACAATAATAATCATGATTCATTCGATATGTAACTAGTCATATTTTGTAAAATTTAATTACAAACATTATTTTCCTCTTACATTTTCGCCTAAAATCAACTCTTGAAAAGATACATAATTAAATTGGAAGAAAAATATGACATTTTTCGAATTATTTTAACATATTGTGCCGCTAAAAGTTAAGCCCACGTTTTTTCTATGCGCATAAAAAAATTTTCATTTCTAGTGATACTTGAAAGCCAAAAATCTCCGTGGATATACGATTCACCCAAGTATGGACTCTTTGAGAAACAGATACCGTCTGGACTAATATATTTGTTTATCAATTGACATCGGGTTGGGCTCAATATTTTTGTTTAAAAAGTTAAAAAGGATAAAACTGTTTTTTTCGACCTTGGACGCCATTTTGAAAATGAAGCCCTAACATTCAGCCGTGGTAAATTAGTTCACTCAATTCTACGGAATTTTTACGTGTTTTTGTTTACCGAACAGAAGAAATCAATGCGGACTTACCATAAAGCCCTGTGTCTTGATGTGCTCGAACATGTTGTCGACGAGCACGACCATGGCGTCCTGAACGTTCTGAATCAGAACGTACATGTTAGAGAGGTCCTCTTTCCTCTCGCCCTTCACCATGTTCGTGCATTCACTGTAAATGAACTGCAGGTGTTCCGCCACCATGTGCGTCTCGCACCTGTCAGATACCTGAGGGGGTTTAAACGGGATAAATCCATTTCATTGCGGGGTTAATTTCATACTTACCTTATGCAACGAGCTGGAGTGTAGAAATTTGCGTGCCCTAAACAGTTCCTCCTCGATTTTCGCCTTCACTCCCTTCATGTACAAACTGACGTCTTTCTCCTGCAAAAGCCGCGTCGCGTCCCGCTTGTAATTTTCCCCGCTGGCGTTGAGGAAGGGTTCCTCGAACAACTCTTGGTAGAGCTGCAGTTGGTCTGTTTCCCTGTAACCCTGGACCTACGACGAAATAACAAACACACACTTAAAAATCAAATTTATTTCGACAGAAGCCGGCACGTACCTCGACAAAACTGAGAATGGTACCCCGTACGGCATCGATGGGGATGCTGAGGGGTTGCTGCGCCCTGTCTTGTTCGATAGTCCCCAGGAGCAGTTTAACCAGCCTCTGGCCGAGCGGAGCTATCATCTCCGACTGCCACACCTCCAACGCCAGCTTGCCGATCACCATCTGCTCCTCTGCGTCACAACAAATCGTCAGACGTTTCTAAATTAAATTTATCCCGTAACCGTGATAGCACCTGCTTCAATTATACGCAAGAAATAGTTCGCTGACGTTTAATTTAAACCAAGAATTTGTGTATTTTAAACGGGAAAAATTAGACGACGACTCTAATTTTGTTAACAAAAAAACCTTCGATTGTTTTTGCGATTTCGCAAAAATATTGTAAGAAATTTAAATACTAAACAATTAAGGTAACAACTTATATAATATAAGAAGAGTAATTCACAATAAGAGTAATGCGTGTTAACATGTTAACAGTATATAAATGAATGAATGTCTCAGGAGTATTCTGTCCGCTTCCAAATCACAAATGTTTATATTGAAACAGCGCCTATTCATTACTTATAACCAGGGTTGGGCGGGTAGACAATGTCGACGTAGACAATGCAATTGTCTACGCGTAGACAATGATCTAGATGAAGACTTAATTTGGAAGAGTCGACAATGTAGACAATGTCGACAATGTCAACAATTAAGAAACTCTCAAAACTAGAAAAAGGTGTGGTAGGTATGTACCTCAAAAAAAGAATTTCGTAAGGCTGTAACTCGTGATTCTTGCAAAAAAAGAAAAATTGAAAATTTGGAATTTGGAAAAGTACCTACCTATCACAACCATCTATAAAAAAAA
>NW_019416775.1:227544-229781 GCF_000390285.2 Anoplophora glabripennis
GAAACATACCAATCATCCCATAATCAAACCTCTATGGGGCATCTCATAGATGAACATCTACGAGGCATCATGTGGGCAAACATCCACATGGAATCACACCAATCATCCCATACTCAAACCTCTATGGGGCATCCCACAAATGAACATCTACAAGGCATCACGTGGTTCAACAATAACATGGAAACATACCAATCATCCCATCTTTAACTTGATTCCGAAGAGAAACTAGATCAGTACGATCCATTTGTTGTTGAATTTTTGACAACAGCATCGCATCAGTGATTCCACTTGGCTTACTACCGAATAAAACCTCTGCGGGAGGTCTTGTGAACAGTAGTGTTCAATCCCCTTTCAACAGTTTTAACTTGAGTGTCCCACATATAATCTTCAACATTTCCAGTTAAGGGCTGCTAATGCACCTAACACGGTGCAATTTACTCGTTCACATTGTCTATTTGCCCTGGGCGTGGCAACAGCGTTTTGAATATGTTTGATCCCTAAATCTAGGCAGAACTGTCGGAATCTATGCGACATAAATGCGGTGCCTCCATCACTAATGATACGCGTGGGAACACCGAAAATATCAATAATGACTTGCAGACATTTAACCACATGCTTGTTTTTGGTGTTTCGTACAGGCTCAAGAATTGTAAATTTATTAAACCCATCGACCTCCTTTCTTTGATTTAATAAAAGGACCTAAATGATCGATGTGCACCGTATGGTATGGGACCGTAATTTTTTCTGTTGGGTTTAAGTTACCAGGCCTTTTGCCCGTCTGAGCTTTATAATAGAGGCAATTTAGATAAGCATTTACATACTTGGTTACAAACTGACGCAGTTTTGGGAACCAATAATTCTCTTGTATTTTATATAAAGTTCTTTTTGTAAACCGAAATACTTTTTGGTAGCGGTACTGCGAATCGCGATGCAATCAGAAATTCATAGTGACCGTCCGGAGTGACAAAACCCGTTTTATCAATGGACGTTTCACTTAATGGAATTTGACAAAATCCCGAAGATAGATCTAACGTTATAAAATACTTATATAACCACCCAGTCGATCTAATTGGTCATCAATACGAGGGAGAGGGTACTTAATTTTTTTGGTAAGTTTATGTAATGCTCTATAATCGACGCACATTCGAGTGCCGCCATCTTTTTTGTTAACTAGTAAAATTGGGCTTGCATATTCTGAGTGCGATTCACGGATTATGCCGGTGTTTAAAAGTTCCGTATACACTTTACCTTCTCTCGTTCTGATAGAGACAATCGATAAGGTGCATATACGACAGGTTTAGTAAAATTTAATTCAATATTCATTTCGGCTGAGCGAGTATGACCGATTTCCTATAAAGTAAAACAAAACCTAGATTTGAAATGCTGTAATAAATCAAACAATCATTCTTTTCTTTACACTGGTATCCCCGTATTTAATATTCTCCAAATTGAAGTGTGTGACTCATCAATTACTTGATTAATCTAAAATTTAGTAGATATTTCATATGTTGATAATTTCGTGATCCTTTTTTTGTGTTTTAATAATCAACACCGATGCGTCCTCAGTGAAATTATATCCGATCAGTAAATCAACAAACATCTGAGAGTCTTCTATTATATACATATCGATGACGAGGCTTACCTCATCAGTTAAAAATCCTTGACACTGAAATTTTGGTATCAATGACGCACCACTGAAGCCATGCAATTCTACATGCTTTTTACATTCTTTTCGAGTCAAATATACGAACAACTGACTCCTTTATTAGCGTACACTCACTCCCAAGATCTACAAAACACTTGACAATACTCTCTGCCTGCGGAATAAGCTAACCCTCATCAGAGCAGTACTGCAGCCACAGCTGACATACGCTGGAACCGCGGGGGGACACGCAGCGAAGACGCACCTAGCCCGGGTGCAAGCCGTCGAGAATATCGCCCTCCGTTGCGCGACGGGGGCCCCTTGGTTCGTCCGCAACAGCGACATTCGCCGGGATCTGGGATTCACCTCAGCCCTGGAAGCGATCAGAGAGCGCGCGAGAAAGCTTTTCGAGCGCGCCGAGATCCACAGCAACCCGCTGATCCGGAACGCGGTGGACTACCGACCCGAAGAGGCTGCCGGCAGACGCAGGCGGCCTAGACATCAACTCCTGGACGCAGGGTGAGTCGAAATTTTTCTGTCTGTTTCAGGACCGCCAGGATCAAGAGACGAAAACGACGACACACACACACACACA
>NW_019416775.1:230289-254588 GCF_000390285.2 Anoplophora glabripennis
ATTTTTATAATTTTCATGTAATATGAATATTACACAACAAATACCCTCACCTTATTGTTGTCAAGACAAACAGTTTGTGCGACCCCACACCTGAATGTAAAATAGATGTTATTGTTGGTATTGTTACCTTTTATACATGGGTCATCACAAAGCAGTTATCTCGACAACAGCCGGGTCATTCGTCAGAAATTAAGAGGGTATATGAAACAAATAACAAAATTACTGTTCTGTCAATAAAAACAAATAAATAGGTAACTCACCGGGGGGTTTCACTCCCCCTAACCTTAGGATTCAAGGTATATCCCTCCATACGATTCCATTATATCAATTAGTAACTATGTATCATTCTTTCTTCAACAACTAGCTAGTGTCACCTGAAATAAGTCGAGGCTCCCCCGGACGCCAACTAGTTAGCATCCCAACTACCGGGTGTGTGAGTCACACTATTATTATTATGCCACCTACTCAACACCACCCAGTATGTGTCAATCAAAGCGCATGCAAGACCCCGTAGAACTTACAAGACACACTTTGAAGGAACCACAGCCATAAAGACCGGGAACACGTGGCATGCCCTGGGGTTTTCAAAAACATAAACGAGTATGGCATATTACTCACAAATTCACAAATCATTAAACAAATATATTCAAGCTAGCACACAGATATAATCGACCTTATTCGGGCGCTGGCCAGACACCACTGTCTCAAAGAACACCCTCTCTGTTTCGGCATTCTGAGCTACATCTTTGTATATACCCATAAATTACATTATTCAAGGGCACATAAATACTTGGCTGGCGCATTTCGTGTGAACAGCTGAGGTTTGATTCAAAGCAACCACGATAGTTTCATTACATAATAAAATATATATTGATTCGTATTATTACAATACGTTAAAAATAAACAAGTGTTACACATGACCGTGTCTATTGCAAAAAGAACATTTAGTTGTGCATTTTTTCTTTTGTGAACAAATAGACTGTTTATGTCCAATTTCATTACAATAATAACATTTAATTTGCCACCGATCTGACTCTCTTGAATTTTCTGTTCTATGACTTCGTTGTTTGTTGTCACCAAAAGATCGCTTACAATATATTCGCATTCGTTCTAACATGAACTGGCCATCGCATAAAAGAATACAATATAACCTAAACTAACTTTATGTAGAAATTTATCGCAATAAATATCACGTAGATAAATTATGCTGGTCTTAAGAGACCCCATGATAATAAAAGAGAATACAGTTCGGTTCTGACAAAATAACAATTCAACAAAAAGTCTGTTACTAAATATCTAGCGAGAGATTCAAAATGATGATGGCGCAGCTACTTACATATATTTTGTGTCGCTCCCCTCCTATAATTTTCACTCTTTGTAGTTGGCAACACTAACAATGATTTATTTCGTTCAGTGGCGGGTTAAGCGCAATGGCAACAGGGGCGCATATTCATTTTAACCACAAAAATACAACACAAAAAGCAGAATGTTGGCATTAATTAATTTGAGGGCTATATTAATTTGTTAAAGGAATGGATTAAATAAAAATAATTTAGATATTTGGCAGATATTTTTAAACATTTTGTTTTCGCCCTGTTTGCGACAGTCGTGCAACAAAAATATCTGTCAAATTTTAGCAGGTCGCTTCCTTCCGTAGTAGCCATCTGAATGGCATAGTTGGAAGTCAACACGATAGAACGAGCCATTTGCGTTCCGTGTACAATGTACCTTTTGGTCGTGAGCATACGACATTATAACAGCTGGATCGTTCGTCGGTTGTCTCACTTATGACTCACTGATGAGGACTAATAAGTCCGAAACCGACGAACGATCTAGCCTGTTGAACTAGATGATGCGAGTATAATTCAATGCCGGTCGGGGCATATAGCCCGCGGAGTAGTTGTTTCTCGCAACACTGACAATTTAATTATTTATCTATCTTGTTTTTCTTATGCGAACCGTAAAGTGAAAGCAACAATTTTTAAATGAATTTGCGTTTACTTTCCTCATTTAGAAATAAAAAATCGATTTAAAATTTCTTAAATTCTAACATAAAAAGAACATGTTACCTATAAGAAAATTTAAGTTAAAGAAAAGTAAATATGTACTTTTAATTATGATCAAACTTCTATCCCTACCAGTAGAGATGTCGAAAAAGTATCAATTCGTCATACTCGATTGGATCCGAAGTAACGATTACTCGTTTGAAAAAGTATTCGTTACTTTTGCTTATTTGATTATTTCTTGGATATAGACAATATAGAGTACTTTATCTAATGGAATATGGATACTTATGCAATGCTCACTTGACACATATTCATATTAGATCGACACGAAACGAGTACTTGTATTATTACGTTGCATTCAATTTTATTTGTTTTGTGTACCATATTTTTATACCTACTTATATTAGAAAATATTTTTCCTATAAAAGACTTAAAACATGCATAAGAGTGTGTATATAATACATAATCTAAAAAATATGTACTTTCTATTTTTATTTATTTTAAAACTGATTTATTTTCTATTTTATTTTTATCGTTGCATTATATTTATTTTTTTTTTATCAAACAAACCTTAATATTTCAGATATTATCACTGCATTTCTTTTTTAAGAGAAATTGAGGTTAGATTATATTCATAATATGATGCTGTTTGATATTTACTCGTCTATAATTTACAGCACTGTATATCAATTAGGTAATTACTGATTACTATTCTATTTAGAATATTTTGGAGCCACTGCTCATTGTAATCAAAGTAACGAATACAAAGTACCGATTACTTAAACCGAAAGTAATCGGTACTCATGATTACTCGAAAGTAATCGTATTTGACATCTCTACCTACCAGTAATAATAATTTTTGTAATTAATTTGTTATAATTTCTAACAACTATTTCAACACTGAAATCGAGAATACAAATATTTAATATCTCTAATCACAATTTATTCAAAATGTCTGCCTTCGTTCTGTATATCTACATAGTAGAGTGCCCGGCAGCGTTAAATATGCTTAAAAATCAATTCTGTGGGCGTCGCGGGGTTACAAGCTGAATTATGCATAAAATTGAATCTTATATCTTACTGAATCAGAATCCGAAGGTAATAAAAAAATAACCTGGGCAGAAGGGCAGTAAAATCAAAAAACGAGTTATAACCACGGGCAGATAATACAGCACATTGGCTATAATTCTATATAAAAATCGACTTATATTTTGTACAGCATATATTTTTTTATCAATTTTTGAAAGTTGCTCTTAACGTTGAGTCTTATGGCAGAATAAATTTTTAAACTTGAATATCTCGGTTCGAACACGTCGAAAATCTTACTGAAATTCAACATTTTTTTAGTTCCCACGCTATTTACCGGAAAACGGAGGCCTTAATTGAAAAATTTTACTCTCGCAAAAAGTTTCTGTCACCAATTTGAAAGACAACAGCGTATAATTCAGAATTTTTGCTTCAATAATAAACAAGATATAAATAAAAATACGAAATAAGTCATTTTTCGAACGGTCGGCGGACGGCTGGCTGCTTCGCGTCCCCACTCCGCCACAATCGCATCTGTCTCACAAATCTCCATAGCTCCATTTCGTATTACTTCGATACGTACGAGTCAGTAGTGATAACCCTACTACACACAAATTTGAAAAAATATGCAAAATTAGTAAAATAAATTATGTCTCACTTCTACAGATTTAAAATACGATTTTTTTAATAATTAGATTTAATTTGATTAAGTTAATAAATTTATACAGGGTGTCCCGTTCATGTTCAACTTGCATGCAAGTTCCTCATGGAAAAATAATAGGGGTAGTTCATGTAAGGTTTTTTTCTTAGACGCCCTGTTTTCGAGATACAGTGTGTTGAAGTTGTTACTTTCCAAATGGTTTTTCTTAATTATCTTTAAATCGGCTAAAGATAAAAATGTCAAAATTTGTAGACGAATAAATATCTACTGTGCGTTAACAATAATAATGTGCAAACGGTTTCTTTCTGAAAAGAAGTGTCGACAATCAGGTAATTGGAGGAGTACAATAGAAATAAAAATATGTTAAAAGACAATATTTATTACATTTCTAAACAGTTCTTTAAACTCACATGAACTATCCCTATTACTTTCCTATGAGGAATTTGCACACAAGTTTTTTTTGAAACATGAACCGGAGACCCTGTATATAAAATATATACATAAAAAAGTCCTTTTTATTAACAATTAGAAACATGATTAACAGATAAAAAACACTATTTATCCAAGTCACGTTTCTCATCGAAATTTTTGCAAGATTTTGAGCCATGTTTTTACAGGACCAAATTCAACCCATATTACTTTTCTTGTAAGTAGCAAACCTTGCTTCCACAATCTAAGAAAATTTAAATTTTATTACTAGAAAAATGGTTGCTACTTATTATCTTACCTTTTTGCATCCACATGAAGAACGTTCAAATGTCTTTATCAATTTTTCTGTCCACAGTCGGCAATACAAGGCAATTTTGGACAGAGTTCTAAACAATTGATTGATAATAGGTCCTCAAATAATGGAATCGCAAAGTATCTTCAGTCAGAAGCAGATTTGCAATTGTTGAACACGATGCTTACAAACCTCTTAAAGTGTTTACTGACGTAATATTAGGATTTTTTTAATATAGTTTTATAATAATGATCTGAATATCCTTGAACATATTTTCTGAAAAATCATCCGTACCAATTCCATTTAAGTGTTTGTGGTTTACCAAATTGTTTTCCCAATTTTTTTATTCTATTCTGTCATTAGGCAATTCACATGATATTTTACCTCCATTGCTATTAAATCATTGGAGCCTATTATTTCGAAAACTTCTGAAGAGATCGATACAAAGTTTTTACTTTAGTTTCTATATTTTTAGACATAACTTGGGATAATCTCTTCCCAGGAGACAGCTTCTGGCAAAATACACATTTATTTATGTCAAAGCCACCCTTACGAAGTGATCTACCAGTAAGTGGTGGAGATTCAATACCAGCTACTCTGTACTCTTTCAGTCTTTCCACTCTTTTCCTTAAACTTTCAATATTTTGTTTGTTCGTATAAGCAATATAACACATTTTATGCCAAACACTTTTGCCAGTTTTACCATCAACAATCACTTTTTGTATGTCCTCATCTACCTCTTTGTTTATATCATTCCGAATCCTTATTGTTAGTGGAATTCACAAAAGTAAAGGAAGTTTTATCCGTTGATTCGATTATAATACCTCCAATTTTTTTACATATTATACAATTTTTGCGTTTTTGCGTTTTGAATTTTACATGTAAGCCGATTTCGTTCTCAGAACTAGTACTATCAGTTGTAGAACGTTTCATTTCGTGCAGTGCTAAATTCTGATAAAAAATCTATAATTGGAATGAGGAATTCCCTACAGTTAACTAAAGTAAAATTTCTCACTTAGATTATCCTGGTTTACAACACTAAACGCCAACCACTATGTGTTCCAGCTTTTTAAAAAGTGAAAAATTAAGATTTTAACCAGGTTAGGTACTGAACTCGTTATATGCATTCACCCACAAAACTATATTTTTGAAAATATAAACACATACGAAAACCGCTACAAAAAGGCACACCTAAAATTCCGGTAAGATAAGAAATATTAAAATAAAATGTAATACAGTACGAGATGGAGCTATGAAGATTTGTGAGACAGATTCAACTTTGGCGAAGTGGGGAAGCGAAGTAGCCAGCCGTCCGCCGGCCGGTCGAAAATGATTTATTTTGTATTTTTATTCATATATTGTTTATTATTGAAGCAAAAATTTTGAATTAAACGCTGTTGTCTTTCAAATTGATGAAATAAACTTTTTGCAAGAGTAAAATTTTTCGATTAAGGCCTCCGTTTTCCGGTAAATGGCGTGGGAACTAAAAAAATGTTGAATTTAAGTAAGATTTTCGACGTGTTCGAAGCGAGATATTCCAGTTTAAAAATTTATTCTGCCATAAGACTCAACGTTAAGAGCAACTTTCAAAAATTAATAAAAAATATATGCTGTACAAAATATAAGTTGATTTTTATATGGAATTATAGCCAATGTGCTGTATTATCCGCCCGTGGTCATAACTCGTTTTTTGATTTTACTGCCCTTCTGCCCGCGTTATTTATTTATTACCTTCGGTTTCCGATTCAGTAACATATAAGCTTCAATTTTATATATAATTCAGCTTGTAACCCCGCGACGCCCACAGAAGTGAAAATAAATTAAAGCGGGCACTCTACTAACATAGATTTACTCGTCTTCTTAAACTGTTAAATACATTATGTAATTCATTTTCTGTAATATCAGTTAATTTATTTGTTATAGTTATGGCGTCCTTTAGTTCATCCACTACGTGTAAACGCTTTACATATATATAATTTTTTAATGTTCCAAAGAGATAATAATCTAAGGGAGTTAAGTCCAACAACTGCCAGTATTTCTGAATTGTGTCACCAAACGTAAAACATGCTGAGTAAAAATCTTATAATATGCGGCTTCATGATATGGAAACTCTTCCTGGAATTGCAAAAAACATAAACGGATTGAATAATTCCATCCATTCTCATCTCGTTGACCACTGCGAAAGTACCAAAACGCCATTTTTTAATCTCAAACAGTTCGACTACTTTATATCGAAGAAACCATCGGTATTTGCCACAAAACTAACAGTTAGCAGATGATTACCGCTAAAAAACACTAATTATGTAGAAGATACGATAAATTCAAATAAAACCACAATCGACGAACGAAAAGAAATACAACAGCAAGCACACACGGAAAGCACGGACCTCTCTGAATTGACAGATCGTGTCGGTCGAAAATCTAAGAAAGCGGAAAATAATTTTGATCAAATGGAAGTAAATTTTAATATCTATGGTAACATTTACGTGTGACGTCAGCTTCAATCATTCTGGATCGCTCGCTATTATAACAACTGCAAATTAACAGGAAACAAAATACAATAGTTTAGGAAACATGGCAGGCTTTGACTTTTTAATAGTTCATTTTGTGGACCTAATTTACGGAAGAATGAAGTTATGAAACAACATAAATTCGTACTCACCAGTGGATGCATTGGAAAAGCCATAGGATGCACGTTTCTTTCGGAGGAGTTGTTCGTTCAGGTGCAGGTAAAGGATGTTCAGGTATTGGCTGCTGACAGAGTACTGAGACCAATACAAGAAGTAATTCTTCACCAATTTGTGCTCCCCGTCCTCCTGGACTTTGTTAAGCAATATGGCGACGTGATCGATGAGGAACTGCTTCGTTTCGCCGTAAAGGCGGTCCATCATGGATTTTGGATAGGAGTAGCATAGCAAATAGATGTCCCTGACAAACGTCTAGTATTTAATTTTAGAGTGGGCACAAAAAAACAGAGTTCAGAAGTAAAACTGGGCAATTATTTACTATACAGGGTGTGCCGCATTAGAACCGACACAGGGCAGGTGCATGTAGGGGTGTCCAAAATATTGTCATTTAACCAAACTTACCTATATACAAAGTCGCACCCCTTAGGAGTTATTAGCCCCCAAAGTGGGGCCCTTAATTTGGAAAAAAATTAATATCATGCATCACTTCACCGTAGAAGAACCAAATTTAGTACATGATTTAGGTTTATTATCTACTGGCCTTCCTCGACTATGATTTAAATCTAATTGAAGCACTACAAGGAGATGACTCACCCCTAAAATTGTACCGAACTTTTTTTCATGTATCGTCACAAAAATTTTCCTACCCCCTTATTTTCGGTGGCGTTGAAGGTTATTTTGTGCGGTCGAACTTAGTTTTCGAGAAAAAATATATCATAATTCTAACCTGGACATTTCACACAACACTACGCACAAATCTGACAGTAATCAACATTGTTTAAGAAACACGTTTTCGTAAATTTCAAGTAAAAAAAAATAAGTAGTTAACAAATAAAAATTACACAGGCCGACAGAAAAAATGTTTGTTTTTGAGACGCGACTCTATTCTTAGTAAAATTTTCTGATAAAAAAAATTCTGACGTGTGGATCCCCCCCTCACTCTCAACTCACCCCAAAAATTAAAAAAATGCTACCTATTTTAATAAAATTCGTTGAATCCGAAAATGGCAAAAAAAATGTTTGGACGTTTGAATGGAGTCAAAAGTTTAGTCGAAAGCGATATTCAGTGCGGCACAGAAAAGTTATGGTTGTTTAAATCCAGGTACAACATTGTATGTGGCGCCCTTTAACATTATCTAAACAAAAAATTAAGTAAACATTTGAATTTCCCATCATCGATACTCCCAGTTTACCGAATTTCGTCAAATTGTCATGTTATTGAACGAAATATAATCAAAATACCAAACAAATTTTTTTTTGGACGCCCTGTTTCTCAAGAACCAAGCCGTTGTGGACACATATTCATAATTTTTTATCTTAAAATTAGTTTGTACAAGTACTTAAAAACACCCTGTATAGTAAATAATTACCTAAGACTGTTCTTAACCGTTTACGTTTTATAATTAAAAAAGAAAAATAACAAAAATATTTACTGAGCATTTTCTTTAGGGATTGTACAGAAACTTCAGCTAATTAAATTAACAGATAATAATAATAATAAATATAGCACAGAATGACAGTTGACATAACCTAGAAGCACTTACGAAAATCTGTCGTACCAGGCGATCCTGGAGACTTGATCCAAAGTTATTACGCCCTGTATCGTCTCCCTTATAGCGCCCCAAGTGGCGTCAAAATCCATCTGTCTAGGTATTAAGGACATTTTCCGTATTCAAATCACCTTCCCACAGTGCCAAAATTTACAAACCTCCAATGACAGGGCAAAATGTGGATATAAAAATGGTAATTATTTACTATAGCACAAAAAAATTAAAATTTTCCTACCTCTCTTTTTATATGCGTGTATGTCGCTTTCAGAACATCTGCAATGAACAATAAACATTAAGAAACACATTTTCGCAAATTTCTAATAAAAATATATGTATTTAATAAATAAAAATTATTTCTTCCTTCAATCCGGCATTTGCAATTCGTAATGTCATTGAAGTTCTCCCACCCCCTTCATCTGTGTTCATCATTGAAGTAAGAAATAATTTTTGTTTATTAAATACATACGGGTGTTAAGACGGATTCTTCCATAGTTCTGTTATTTTAAGTTTAATAAAAACATGTTTTATATCAAAGTTGTCTGGAATTATATTGGGCATCCACGTAGAATATTTTCAGTTATACAGGGTCCTCCGTTTCATCTGGACGATACATAACTTTGTTACTTTATATGGAATACCTTGTATACAGGGTGATCCATTAACGGTATCGAGCGGCTGTACCAAATTTGAATTTGATGAAACAATTTGGATTTTGTTCGAAAATTTTAACTACCTGTATTTGGGAAAAGAATTTTATTTTGTTTTTTGGGATACTCTTNTTTTTTCCCTAAGATTCGCCGTTCTCAAGTTATTCATACCAATACAATCCCCTTGTGGCAGACACTTCTAACGATAATATTACAAGAATATTTGTTTATGTTTCAAAGTAAGTGCAATTTCTAAGCACATCAACAAAATTATTTACACTCCTTTCTACACCACCTGTGAGGTAGTGTGCGATATAAAAAAAAATCATTTTTTTTAAAAACCTCAACACCCTGTATCTCTAAAACGGGGCCGTTCCAGACCTATGTTTATAAGACAAACACATATTATTTTAAAGAGATCTAGCTACCCTCGAAGTTTCCTGCATAAAATTCGGACCACCCTGTATAAGTGCTCTGAGATATTCGACAGTTTTTGGAAAAAATCACGATTTCAGCTCTCTAAGCATCTAAACTAAAAGAGTTAGGAACATGCGGTTTCAGCACAAATTTTTCTATTACGTTTTTGGAAAAAAATGAGTTATTCAGGTACCTACGACAAATGGTACCTACGACAAATTAGTCAAACGACGGGCATTAAGGCAGCGTCGGCACATAGGATTACTAAAAGGTACAATTATCATCCTTATCTCATTCAGTTGCACCGAGAGTTACAGGAGGTTGACTTCCAGGGAGACAGGCCTTTTGTCAGTGGGCCCTAGAGGTGTTAAATCAAGATGTTGATTTTTTCAAATCTGTGATGTTCTCAGATGAGGCAACTTTTCATAGAAATGGCTTTGTTAATCGTAATAACTGACATTATTATGAAACGGAAAATCCTCATCAATTCAGAACAACTGGTAGCCAACACAGATGGTCTTTCAATGTGTGGGGAGGAATTTTGGGAGCCCATGTAATTGAACCCAGTGGCGACTCGTCGTATGAAGCAAATGGATAAATGGCCCACCTACGAAGGCTGTCCAGGTCTACACGAGATGAGGCAGGATAAAGAGGGATAATCCCCCTCGATCCCAAATCATTGAGGCCAATTTCTAGCCATGGAAAATCTCCGGATCTGTCATCACCAGATTTTTATATCTGGGGTGTGATAAAAGAGAAAATGCACTCAACGTCAGTTTATTTCAAAGAAAACCTAGTTGCCCGTATAAGAGAAGCCTTTGAAACTTTACCTGCTGCCAAATATCCGGAGCTGTTACAGGTGGGGTAACAAGAAGGATACATAACTGTTTACAAGTAGATGGTGGTCACTTCGAGCAAATTAATTAGATTTCTGAAAATAATTATTATTCGTATTACCTATTTAGTTTAATTGATTGGTAGTCAATGAGTGCATCTCTCATTAGATATTCTGCAAGTTGTATTTAATATCTTGTGACACTCCATGAATAAATAATAAATTTAGAATGTCAACATTTAAATAAATGTTAACGTTTTCCATTCTCTAACAATAAATAATAGATACTCAAATAAACATTCACTGTATGTGTTAAATTGACAACGATAAACTGATGACAGATTAGGTGCCTGTTTTGAAGTTCCACTAAAAAATTCACAGCCATCTTCCATTAAAAAAAAATAAGTTAAGATGGTTTGAAGTTGAGTAAATTCGGCATTAAATTTCTACCACCCTGTATGAAATTAAGTCGTTTTGAAATTATGGCAGGGAAGCCATATATGTCCCATATAAATTTTTTCGCTCTAACTTTATTATTGTAAAATACACATCTAGTCCAACCAACTTACACTTGGAGAAAAAAAAAATTGTTACCTGGACTTTTATAAGTGGAAAAGGGCTTATAATAAACCTAAAAAAAATAAATGCGTGAGCAGGGGCGGCGGAGGGTTGACTTGAGGGGTTGAAAAGTTATCAAAAATTGTATCGTTGAGATTTCTGACGAAAGTTGACGTCAAACCAAAAAGTATTCAATACAAAAGTTGTAGATCATGCAAAAATTTATAGAGGTCACTTTTATCATAACCTCAAAATTTCCGAGAAAAATGCGAAAAACAGTTTTTTTTCTTATTTTTCGTTTTTATTTCTCATTTCTGCAAAAATAATTTAATTTTGACGAAACCTGGTGAAAGTATACCTTTCTCTGTCTTAAATAACCTCAAATTTATTTAGATAAAAAAATCAAGAAGTTTCTAAGATATTAATTTTTTCGGCCTGAAACACTTTTTTTTCAAAGATAAATTCTACTTAAAAAAATCATCGTACAGAGTTCTGACGGTAATAATTTTTTTTGTTTTGACATATACTTTTTGGTGAAATAAAAAAATCTGTAATAACAGTTCAAAACATGCTCAAAAATGCAAAAAAATAAAAAATGACTTGCAACAATAAAGTTTTCAGTTATTGTTGATAATTTGTTTAAATTAAAAAACATTCAAAAACTGATTACACCATTCAATTCTACGGGAAAAAAATAAAAAAAACTGTGTCTCATTGTGTGACCCAAAACTTTATTTTTGTACAGTGTTGCTAGTTGCTATAAACATTTAAGTCGAATTACAAATGCAATGCACAAATGATAAATTATCTCTGGATGATTTGAGATTTCAGCAATACAAAGTATTAACTGCAAAGTCTACTGTTGACGCGAAATCCGAAAACCCGAAATTTTGCAAGATGTTTTTTTTTCTGGCTTTATTTGAAAACGAATTTTAAATAAATTGCATATTTACATTGCCACTTTTTTCGGTCTATCCAATGGCGTCAATATTTTTGCAATCCGAAGTTTCGTCTTCGAGGGGCCATCATCAGATACATTTTTTTAAATCTGCTATAAATATGCTATCTTTAGGACAAAATCTAGTCATTTTTAATTCTGTATTAGATGACCTTACTATTGTAATCGCTTAAAAAGGTTTCCAGCTATAATTAAAAATTTTTCCTGAGTACGGGCTCTGAACGCTTTCAAAATACCTGTATCTATTGGAGGAGAGAGAGAGAGGAGAGAATAAAAGTCAAAGCAGCACAGAATGTCCAACAATTTAATTTAATTTTTTCTAATCTGAGCCACCCCGTATCTCTTACCGTTTCCTAGATCCTAATGCTATCCTATCCTTATCTTGGACATACTCTATATCTATGAATTCATCAAACTATAAAAAAATAAGTACACTAATCGATTCAACGGAAAAAATATTATTATTTATTTTATTTATTCACTATTCGACTTATGTTTATAGCAATACTGTACAAAAATAAATTTTTGGTTCGAACAATGAGAGTTTTTTTTTGTATTTTTCCATACAATTTAATGGTGTAACCAGTTTTTGAATTTTTTTTAAATTTAAACAAATTATCAACAATTACTGAAAAATTCATTGTTGCAAGTCATTTTATATTTTTTTTGCTTTTTTGAGCATGTTCTTGAACTGTAAATACAGATCTTTTTATTTCACCAAAAAGTATAATATGTTGAAACAAAAAAAAATGGTCACCGGTAGAAAGAACTCCGTGCAATGATTTTTCTAAGTAGAATTTTCTTTGAAAAAAAGTCTTTCAGACTGGAGAAAATAAATATCTCGGAAACTGCTGATTTTTTTATCTAAAAAAATTTACGGTTATTTAAGACACAGAAAGGAATACTTGCACCGAATTTCGTCAAAATTAAATTAAGACGGATTCTTCTATAATTCTGTTATTTTAAGTTTAATAAAAACATGTTTATATCAAAGTTGTCTGGAATTATATTGGGCATCCACGTAGAATATTTTCAGTTATACAGGGTTCTCCGTTTCATCTGGACGATACATAACTTTGTTACTTTAAATGGAACACCTTGTATACAGGGTGATCCATTAACGGTATCGAGCGAAAAAAATCACGATTTGAAAATAAGTACACTAATCGATTCAACGGAAAAAAAATATTATTTATTTTATTTATTCACTATTCGACTTATGTTTATAGCAATACTGTACAAAAATAGTTTTGGGTCAATGAGACAGTTTTTTTGTATTTTCCCCGTACAATTGAATGGTGTAATCAGTTTTTGATTTTTTTTTAAATTTAAACAAATTACTAACAATTACTGAAAAATTCGTTGCCGCAAGTCATTTTTTACTGTTTTGCATTTTTGAGCATGTTTTTGAATTGTGATTAAAATTTTTTTGGTTCACCAAAAAGTATGTCAAAATGAAAAAAATGATTATCGGCAGAACTCTGTACGATGATTTTTTCTAAGTAGAATTTTTCTTTGAAAAAAAAATTGTTTCAGGCCGAAAGAAATGAATATCACAGAAACTTCCTGATTTTTTTATCTAAATAAATTTGAGGTTATTTAAGACAGAGAAAGGTATACTTTCATCAGGTTTCGTCAAAATTAAATTATTTTTGCAGAAATGGGAAATAAAAAACGAAAAATCAGAAAAAAACCTGTTTGGAATATTTCTCGGAAATTTTGAGGTTATGTTAAAAGTGACTTCTACAAAAGTTGTAGATTTGTGCATGATCTACAACTTTTGTATTAGATACTTTTTTGTTTGACGTCAACTTTCGCCAGAAATCCCAATAATACAATTTTTCATAACTTTTCAACCCCCCAAATCAACCCTCCGCCGCCCCTGCTCACGCGTTTATTATTATTATTTTTTCATTTATTATAAGCCCCTTTACCATTTCCACTTATGAAGGTCCAGGTAACAATTTTCTATTTTTTTCCCTCTAAATGAATTATTTTGATCGGTCTAATCTTTTTAAATTAGGCAGAGCTTTTTAATTTAAAAAAAAAATAAATACAGCAAAAACGGTTAACTTTAAGAATAGGAAACCTTTATGAAAGTTCACCTAAAAATTGACGTAGAATCCAAAATTTCAATAATATATAGGGCGTTCCACTTAAAATAACGAAGATGACGTCAACTTCCAGTAGAACCTGAAGAGTTAGGTGGACGCCATTAGTTGAGAAGGGTGTACCCGAAAACACTATTGCCCAAATATTCAAAATTAAAATCGAAGCAGTCTCTGAAATATGTCTATTATCTCGTCACCATGGAACACCCTGTATATCAGATATGTTTCTGTCGTTTATAGGAAGCAAAATTTAAAATATTTTCGCATACCTAAGTCGCCTTTTCATCCTATGGCTTCCTACCACCTTGACGATTGATTACGTGACCAACCGTTTCCTGAATATGCGATAAGTAATCGAAAGATAAGTAATTTTTGACTCGCGCTATGATAATATTGAGGAAAATCGGTGTCTAATTAAATATTTCGAGAAACTATTCATTTCTGAACTGTAACTGAATATTAGAAATATGCCTAACAGGAATATGTAATCAAAGTTCTTTTCATAGCGGCACTGATTTTTATGAAAGAACGATTGCCTAATGGCCTACTAGTAATATAATTAACAAAAAGAAAACATACAAAAAAAAACAATAAAAGTTATTCAAAATGTTTGAAAAAATTGATGTGGTGTAGGTATCATTTGAAACATTTTTGTATTATTCTTATTATCAGGGGTTTGGAAAAATCAGTCCTGAATGATAAATCTTGTTAAATACCTGAGATAGAAGGGTTTTCGTGGAATTGTCCTTTTCTTCGCTCTTGAAATTATAATTTAATATTAACGGTGATGAAATAGATGTATTAAAAACTAACAAACATGTTGCATAACGAACTGTAACGAGAGACGACTAACTCGTGAAACGTACCTACTTTAGTGAACCAACCTCGATCACACTTCCCAATGACGAATTCGGTATTTAGGAGCCCTATTTTATTGCAACGGTACTTGGCGTACCTGTTACGAGTAATAACCGGTATTGGGCAGAAATCTGGTGGAAAAATGATTTGTCTGCGAGATACAGGTTGCAGAAGTTAAAAAATTTCGACGTAAGCATTTTTTTTTCTAATTTGACATGAAGAATGTTAACAGAGACTTCATTCTCGCTGTCATTTTTATAAGAAACAAACGTTACGCCACTGTGTAAAATAAAAATAGTTAATTATGTACCAAGGGAGATACAGGGATGATTATGCCCTCATAGTCCAGACGGTATCTGTTTCAAAAAGCCATATTTGGGTGACGGAGGTTTTTGGCTTTTTGGCTTTCAAATATCACTAGAAATTGAAAATTTGTCTATGCGCATAAAAAAAAACGTGGGCTTAACTTTTGGCGGCACAATATGTTAAAAAAATTGGAAAAATGTCATATTTTTCTTCCTATTTAATTATGTATCTTTTCAAGAGTTGATTTTAGGCGAAAATGGAAGAGGAAAATATGTTTGTAATTAAATTTTTTACAAAACATTTTTCATCATGAATGAATCATGATTATTATGGTAAAAATCGAAAAAATGGCAAAACGAGTTAAAAAACAATACTTTTTAGGGAATTTTGTTGGGATATTTAAATTGGGTATAGGACCGTTATACTTGGCTCAAGAATAGTTCATGTTATGTTGAATCATCACACCAAATTTCATCAAAATCGGTTCGATTTTCACGCAAATGCATCTCTAATCCTTCCCTTCAATATCATCGCAGATAGCAGGTGAAAGGAATATCGTGTACAAAATTTTTTATATAGCTCGCAACAAAGAAGTCCATTACGGTGAGGTCTGGACACCTACGTGGCCACTGATATTCACCATTCCTACTTATCCATTTATTACTAAATTTTCGATTTAAATAATTTCTCACTGAATATGAAAAATTTGCAGGTCATCAATAAGAACCCAAACCAATTCAATAAAGACCTCGATAAAGACACGTGGATACATCTTACAAAAAAATTCGATAAAAAACGAAACGGCACAAATATCTCCAACCGTTAGAGATAGGTATAGGGAACCTATACACAGTTTGAAAGAGTTTTAAATTTCCCAACTCCCAAATTAAAAATATACTGGGTGTCCCATTTAAAATAACCAAGTTATTGCTGTTTAAAATTGAGAGAAGTATACAGCAGTTTTTTGAACACCCTGTATAATACTAAGTGACGACAAATATAATAATTTATAACTTCAAGGATCTAAAATAGACCCTCCAAAGCTGCTTCCTTAAAATTATTTTTTTATTGCTAATATTAAGTTTCTACGCTGTCTGCATTTTCACTAAAATTGAAATATCTCACAAACTGCAAGTCCTAGGAATGCAGAAGCAGAACCTTTAATAAAGTTCACCAATTTTTTTACGGTGCTTTAAAAAATACAGTAAAATATAGGGTGATCCATTTAAAAATACATAACTTTGATGTGGTACGCTTTTCCTGGACACCCTGTGTATTTCAAAATATTTTTAAAATGTAGCTGTAATCAACCTACACATACCCACTTAAGGAGGTTCGATACCAAAAGAAAAATGGTAAGAATGTTTTCAAAGCAATTGAAATCTGTTAATAAATATGCAAACTGACTTGTGTAAAAATATCAGATCGATTGACAACGTAGTTTTTTTGAAAAATGATTTTAAAAATTATGCTCTTTTACACAGGCTCTTATGGGAGTTGGGAAAAAACTTTAATCAAACGTGAATATTGCTCTTAAAAATGGTTAGGATCGGGAAAATAAAATTGTAATTAAAGAATTAAATATTACTAAACATTTTAAAACAATAAAAATATGCACTTACAATGTAATTATTGAGATAATGGAATGAATAGATAACGTTTTGACAAATTTGAACAAACATCTGATCCAATGAAAGGAAATATGGCAACACTGTACGCTGTATTTAATGCTTCGACTGATGCGTTATATGTATTTGAATAGCTCGATTATAGATTATAAAATTATTCCAGTCGAAAATATATGTAGTAATAATTAATATTAAATAAATTTTTCGTGATCTAAAGCAATATACTAGCAATTTGAAACAAAA
Source organism: Anoplophora glabripennis (assembly GCF_000390285.2). Taxonomy (NCBI): domain Eukaryota; kingdom Metazoa; phylum Arthropoda; class Insecta; order Coleoptera; family Cerambycidae; genus Anoplophora; species Anoplophora glabripennis. The sequence continues at coordinate 247,502 of NW_019416775.1, forward strand.
ATTGAAAGGATCTCTTTGCAAAACGAACAGTATAGATGTTATGTCATAATCTTCAATTTGACAAGTCGACGTCTCACTATCATACACTGAACTTCTTGATAGTTATCATATGGATTCTCGGTTTGCACATTTTATTTTATTCTCATCAATCCACATTCTCTTTTACACTCATTTTATATTACTTTTCAGTCATTACTTTTCCTTTGTACCTTGGTTGTTCATTCATGTTTACGGAATTCGCGCAAAGTTGACAGTAATGACAGTTGACCCAACTTTTACCACCACGCCATGGCAATGTTGCCAGATTTCATCCATAATTTTACAAGCTCGTAATGAATAAATAGACGCTTTTATTCAAATAAAAAGTGAACTGACGTGTATTAGACACGAAAAAAATATGCAAGCTAATATGTGTTGTATAAATTTCATTCTAAATAGCATACTTAGTTCGCTGAAATTAATTTATGTAAAGTTGGTACTGCAACAAGACTCCCGTGTATAAACATAGGCATACTCTCCGCACCGCCCGCCACGGAAGAGGTGTATCGAACGTCCTTAAACAGGTTTCTATAACATTTGCCGTTTGGTCCCTAGCGACCGAGGCGTTACTGGTGGCCCACCCTGTATAATGACTCTTCCGCATTAATTTTCGTCGTGGGATCTAGTGGTAAAGTTTGGCTCATTATTTAAAAAAGACCATTTCCGGGCACCCTGTATCTGTGTATACATATTTGTTGTGACTTTGCGTGACCCTGATTCCAATCGTTCGTAAATAGACGATAAGTAATCTAAAGATAATACATTTTATTAGAGATTAGCCTTAAAATGTATATTTATTTCGGTAGATAGTAAGTGCGAGATAGGTTTTAGTAATTAAAATTCTTAACCTTACTTACAGGATAAAGCATGAAGTAGCGAATTATATTAATGCTTTTAGTATGTAAACGTGGTTAAATACCTGAGACAGAAGCCTTTTTGTTGAGATGCCAACAACATATTTTAATTATTTATGTCCTCAAACAATTTTATTATATTGGTGGTAAATTTCGTTTTGTTCTGTTTCAAAGGGTCTCCAAAATGCCATGTTGTGATAATATTAGTTAACAAAATATTCCTCTTATTTCTTCCTTTCGCAATTGTAATATGAATGATTGATAGAAGGTGCCTGTAATAAATTAAAATTACCTGAATCACACCAAATTCCGCATTGCTGCACTGCACTGCACTGCTGGGCAATTTACCAACCACTTGTCAACTGAGATTTATTGCCCAGTAGCCCAATGCAACTGTGTTTGTTTTCCTTTGCCCGCGCTCGCATTCTTCAACTAGGCGTTTACATTTCTACCATCTCCACCTTTAGTTCGACCAGACCCGTATAAGGATATGGCTAAATAAATATGGGAACAAGTTTTTCAAATATTTCAATGCCGAGTTGCTGCGTCAGCGACCGAACTTGGTACATACTGTCAATCTGTTGGTTCTTCAGTTGATATCGGAAAGACTATATACAACAGTGAAATATTCTTGAGGTAATTTTCTATGCGAGTTTTTCCTCGTCACTAAATATTTGTCTATTTTTGGTGTGGCCAGCGCTCTCCAAAGTCGATTCAGATCTCGTCAATTCCGGTTTACTTTCTAACATTTTCTTTATTTTATGCGGCAATTCTTTTGCTGTGGAATTAATATGTGTTTTATCAAAAATAACTTGTCGACATACTCTATAGAAGACATCTTTGGTTGTACTTCCTCGATCACTGTTTCTTTTGTATGTTCTGAAGCCACGACCATTTGTTAAATTAATCTAGCTACTATGGGGTGGGTTGACTAGGTGATCAACCAGCCCCGAAATAAGTTGGTCTATCAGCCCCGGATCGCTTTTTAATTTTTAACCACATGGTATAACCTCAAAATTGCGCCGAAATCAAAAAGAATAATACCTAATAATAATATTAACAATCAAACTCGTAGTTTAAATGACTTGAAAGTAAATAAGCGAGTATATAAGCGTTAATATAAAAAATATTACAAGAAAAATAATTACTTACATGTATTGTTTTTCGATAATATGCTTCTTCTCTAGAACGACGTGCTTACGCGATGCCGCGTTGTGGGTGACTGAGCGAGAGCAAAAACGGTTTCTCGCGCCTATAGTAGGATCGTATTCGATGCATAGTAGAGCAAAAAATTGTCGGCCTTTTATCAAAGGAAAATCGTGTCATCATTTTTAGGAGGCGTAAGATGAACCATTTCAAATTTAAAATGAAATTGAATGTAGAATCTGAAATACCGCTGCATACGCACTGTGTTCTGATAGGTACTAGCTGTAGTCGGCCAGGTGCATCGAGTGTACGAAGTGGTCGGTTATACGTCAAATACTAACCTGGCGAGCTTGATCATAAAGCAGGAAACAATAAACAGTGGCGCGTACAGAGGTGAAATGTAGTACATATGTGGAATTTAAATAACGAATTGGATTTATAATAAATTACATTTAAAACAAATAGTTTATGAGAATAAAGGGATTTTTGTAGGAACAGGGTACCAGACGTGAACTGATCTCTTCATCGCACCCTATTACGATTCTTTTTTTTTATATAAGGAGAACGAAGTTTCAAAGCAAAAACCTTGTATAACAGATATACTATAAATATTTACAGAATGAAAACAAAATATAAATCCTATGAAATGATTCTATCAAATGAAAACACTAACAACAATTCTCTATCAATCTCAACAAAATAAGTTATTTTTCTATCAAACAAGAAATATTAACAAATTATAAACAAAATATAAATTCTATGATTTATATACTGTACGCCGAACTGCATTTTTCTCATCTTCATTTAATATTAATTTCTTCTTTCCACCCCCTTTTTTAGGTTTCTTAACGTCCCCTTCATTTTTCTTCTCTCTTAAAATTTTGAAAACAGATGATTCGCTTACTCCGGTATATCTAGAACACATTTTCACCAAACCAGTCTTCAGTTTCATGCGATGATCCTTTTCTAAAGCGTTATAGACATTTAATCAGTGGCGGCCGGTGGGTTTGAATACAGGAGGGGCGCATTTTGAAAAGAGGACGTACATCATAAGAGCTGCGGTGGGTGTAGGGGGCGGCAGCCCCCCGCTTAGCGCCGCAGGCGAAATATTTTAAAGAATTTGAAGGTCATTGTGTTTTGCAAGTACCCCAAAATGAATACTGTCATTGTGTAAAGTAGCTACTTAGATACAATGCGAGAAATAAAATTCCAACGTGTGGGGGCTGAAATGGATAGTCGATCAACCAAACCAGTTAGGATATAATTATGTAGATTACTGTAATAGTTCATTCTGTATAGTTTTTGAAGTTTCTTTAAAAACATGGGCATCGCTAAGATGTTTATCTAAAACGGGATCAATTTTTGCACTAAGTATAGTCTATCAGTTCTAAAAATACCCCTTTGTTTACCGAGTCACTTTTTTTTATTATGTTCACGAAGAGGAAGGTTACATGTACCACATAGTTTTAAGATGTTTATAATTTTTGAAAGAAGCAATCGATTTTTCTTAACTGTTTCGTTATGACTATTTACTATTTATTTGTTCTGCATAAGCATTATTTAAACAAGAAGCAATATTTACTCTTCCTAAAAGTAAAAAACTCACCAACTTATTTTTGTGTTTAGGAGTATTTTCATGTTTCTCAATTTTAATTTCTAAATGTTTCAAATCAAAAACTCCAGTTTTCGTCCAGTTTTCTTCGCCTCCTCCAAACAATAAACATACAAAACAAACAAATCTATTTGTTTGGTCACAACCACACAACCACAGGGTCTTATCATAAATGTTTTTATCAAATTTGCGAAAGCCGGCCCACTTTTGCACTCTTTCTGCACCTGAACTAAATTCAACTGGCGTTGGACGTCCGTTATTTTTCAATTCGACTTTTTCCTCTAAACTTAAATTACTAATAACAAGTTTTTTTATTTCACAAACCCTCATTTTAAACTTAAACTTATAAAATATAATGTCTTAAAAAGCGCCAAAGCAAAAACAAAACACGTATAACCACACTTCAGTGATACGTGTTACTGCCTCATGGAGTCCCAAAACAAAGCTCGCGAGCCTATCGTCGCCTATCCCCTCCACGAGCCATTCGTGCCAATTTGTCCAATCATATGTAAAAATATGCTTGCACGATGGACTCAGATTTCACGGTCCGCGATGCAGTGGGGATTGCGCACGCGATCAAACATAACTCTTTGGTAAGGTCATAGATGGCAGATGGCATTAATCTGACCTACGTTCACGGAGTACATGCACTTTATGCAACCAACCTAACATCCAAGAGATATTAAATGCATGCTATTTAGATTTCTTATTGATTTAAATAAATACATTATTTGAAGTTTATAGTTTGAAAATATCTGGGGGGGCGGAGTCCCAGAGTCCTCCTTCACGAGCCGCCACTGCATGTAATATTATCGTTTTTTCTCTGTAACTTAATACAGATTTTTTTGTACCCACAGCAGTACATCCGGCTTGCGAACATCCAGGCACCGCCTCCATTTCTCCATATAACGACAACAGAGCAATAATAATACAAAAAACTTCACTTCACTAGCACAGAAAATATAATAGCATTCACGATTCACAAACAACAGCCCGAAATACACATACAGCACACAAATAAAACACTAAAAACACTTTTGTTACGGAGCACAAGAAATATGATTTCACTCACAAATTCTCAAATAATAGCGCGAAACACACATACAGCCCGAACGAAATATAATTGCACTTATAACAGTTATAACCTCACAAATATCGCGAGCGAGAAACACGCAGCACCAATACAACCGAAACGAAACTGACCACGCCGGGCCGGCACGCGCGCCGCCGCAACAAACACAAGACACAAGTCATGAGGGAGGATGAAGGGAGTAATAAATGTATTGTTGCCCTGCCGCTCAATGTGCGAAGGAGATGCCTTTGTTTTTCATTTTGTTTTTCATAAATATATAACTATTAATCCATAATGCATAAAGAAATTATTCAATTTCCAAAACCCCCTAAAACGTGTTGCACTGATTCCCTTGACAGGCAATGACTTAATATTACTTTGCATCGGATATGATCCTACTATAGTTCTGAATGACGCAACAGTTTCGAGTTAGTCTTCCCCATAGACCACCTAGACTGGCTGTATCTAGTTCCAATGTACGGGTACCAGTGAAGGCAAATTGCGGGGAAGTGGAGTGTGGGAGGTAATCTGACCGCACATCCTGTGAACAGGTTTGGATTGAGCAATATTTTTACACTTATGGCAAATATTAATTTTTCAAGTTCGGAATTCAGAAAATAATATATTTTAATGTCTTGCTTATATTAAATATACCTACAAAATAATTTAAATATATTTATTGTCCTTCAAGTAATGTGAGTTTATTTAATATTTATAAATGTTTTATTGCAACGCGTCGTGGTAACAGTTTAAATAACTAGATGGATTTCACAGGGTCTAACGACATTTACAGTCTACGATAATTCAATAAACAAAGAAATCTAAATAAAGAATGTAGATAAATTTGGAACGAATACACTGAAGTTGAATTTTTCGAGACAAAGCGTCTGAATCTGGTTCGGGCTGAGGCAGTACAGTATTGGGGGTCATGAAGGTTTGCAAAAAATGTAATAAAATTTCCAGGGTCGTATTTAAAACAATGAAGTTGATGATTATCCTGGAGAGACGAAACGTTACATACTAAAATTGATTATGCCATTCGATAGACAGCAAAAAGTGGGCACGAAATAGTGTTCTTCTTTTTCCAATATCACCTCAAACAAAGCTGAAATGAAACAAAAACGGATTTCCAAAATTTCGGTTGTTTTCAAATATTTCGAAAACTAATCATCTACCCTTGATTTTTTAGAGGCATAAAGTTGGTCCCGTGATTACGCAACTTTGCCCCCATTTAAGCTACTTCGTAGCTCTTACCGTTTGCGAGATCCCTGTAGTGAGAAGCGAATTTGTAACAGCCTGTATAATGGCTCAAATTTACGTTTTATATATTGCTTATTTTACTTATCTAGAGAAGGAAACTTTTCGGATCTGTGCACCAACTTGTTCACTTCTATTTATACAATGTCCTACAATATATTTGCCCATGAAAAAATAACTAATAGGGTTGTTGGCCAAATTTCAAAAAGTAGATAATATAATTCTACACGTAGTAATTAGTGTGTATGCACAATTAGAGATTGAGAAATGCGTCGGAACAGTTTTAAAATAATGATTTAAAACTGAGAATTTTTTATAATATGTATTTCAAAACGGCTGTGACATCATAAGGGGCACCTTGTAGTGAAATTATGTGCAGATGATTGCGTGAAGAAAAAAAATTGGAGGAAGAAGATGCTCTGTCAACACTGTCAGTAGTGTCAGTCTGTCAGTGACATTGTCGCATAAAATACAGGGTAGCCCATCGAAAACGTACCGCAAGGCATTACAGGGTAGTAATGAACTTTTCGGCAAAATCCAAAAACAGGTAAAGTTTACTTCTGAGGGGGACAACTTTTGGCGCAAAAAGCATAGCAAAATCTTCAACCCCCTAAGTGGGGGTGCCATCCCCCAAATTTTTTTAAATGGGAATGGGGGTTAAGTGGGGGGTCATTAGAAAGGGCTTTTAATTCTCTATACATCGATTCTTACTTTTTGAAAATCGATTCATTATTTTAGAAAATATGCAGCTTTGAAAATACGAACAATATTTTTGACGAGAAATGCGAAAATCGATTTAATTTTACTTCAAAACTTACGGTATTAGTCAAGTAAATGCTGAAAATGTTGTCCGCCAACTTGCATACAATGATACAGGTTGTCTTCAAACCGTTGTCGAACATTCTGGAGCACTTGCGGTGTTACTTCGCGACATACATTAATGATTCGTCCTCGCAGATCTTCCAAGGTATCAGGTGGAGTGCTGTAAACTTTGCTTTTAATGTGCCCCCAGAGAAAGAAATCTAAAGGATTTAAGTCGGGTGACCGAGGGGGCCACTCAATTGCACCTCTTCGTCCTATCCAGCGTCCTGGAAACGTCTCATTTAG
>NW_019416775.1:255863-264114 GCF_000390285.2 Anoplophora glabripennis
TGTGTGAAACGGGATTTGTGAAAGCTACTTCGCAAATTTGACCGAAAATTGATATTTTTATGATCATGAATTGAATTTTTAAAAAGAGACGACCGTTTTAATATTGGCGAAATCAGAGGTATAAAAGCAGTCAGGTAAGGATTAACATATTTAATGAACGATTTTATTGTGTTTATTTGTAATATAAATAATAAATATAAATACCTATTTAGTTACGGAAAATTATAGTGCAGTTCGGGAGTCTTATGGAGATAATGCAATTGGCTATTTGAAATGTGGAATGTGGAACACAAAACACCACATAAATTTTGTTGAATCCATTACAACCAGGAAATTAATAATAACTATCACAAATACTCTTAATTGATAGACTGCTGTGTCACTACTGTCACTTTTGTTTAAAATTTAAAGAACAGAAAACAGGGCAACAAGGTTTGAGGACAATTTTGATATATTTTCTTCATCTTCAAAATTGTGCAATAGGATCGCTACTAGCTTCTTGTTCAATTGCCCCTTATGACGTCAGACTAGTTTTTAAGTAACACAAAAATTAATAAATGATTTCTACCACTAATTTGTCATATATTTAAAATTTTACTATACAGGCAAATTCTTTTATATAAAATCTTTGTATCAACAACAATTTGTATATGGTTTGTCCTCAAACTTATGAAAAATATTCAAAAGCAGTGGAACTGGTTCATCGGGGTATGAAAATATAAATCGACCAACGACTTCCTCTACACTCTCTGCACGACAATACTATTTAATATTATTACCATTTTTATTTTGTAATATTCCGTCTACTTCTTACCAAAGGTTTGAGTGCAATAATAATAAAAATAAACAAACAGCAAAGCGCTTTAGGTATTCGGTCGGTTCACAAAAAATACAACGGGGCACGTGCGCTTCCAAAGCCAACCAATTACGAGAGTCCGAGTCGCAGCCTCGATGATATATGTCATGTCCGACCCCTTACCCAGTAGGGTCCCTAAACCCAAAATCCCAAATCCACATATTCTGAGCACAACGTACCTTGGGCGCAGCAAGATCTACGCTTCCATCACACAGGCCTTTGGCGGGACTCATGAAACCAAGCTTCCACACCCTCATACCCTAGGTGAAACAAGAGAGTGTTAGAGTTTACAAGGTTAGGTTTGATACTAAGCTCCGTTTGCTTCTTTATCCTCTTTGTAACAAACATTGATCTCGTTCCGACCAGAGTATGTGGGCTTGGGAGCCCGAGTTTAGAAATCTTACTGCACTCAGGTTTTGTGGGTTTGGGAACTCGGGTCTAGAGATTTAGCTTCATCAAGGATATGTGGGTTTGGGAGCTTGAGGTTATGAGTTTCGGCCAGTGGCTTCTTTGTTCGAGGTGTGTGTCTCGCTGCTCATATGTGACGCTCGAAGTGATCGCCACCCTCACCCTTATTAATGCCGGCCCTGGTTTTGAAGTTTTGGGATTTTAGGGTTATTCAGCTTAGGGGTTTTGAGATTTCAGATCGAGGCCTTGTCGTGTTTTCAGGTTATGGGGTTTCGGGGTTTTAGGTTAAAAGAGTTTACTATTCAAAAATGAAGATTTGTGTCGTATGTGTAAGTTTATTCGCCGCTTATTTTGGGTTTTGGGTTTTGGGCTCATCCAATTTTGAGGTTATGTGTTTTTAGGGTTGCGATTTATCATTTTACGGCTTGTCGAGCTCGTTCGGGATCATAAGGATGTGGAGTTATAAGGTTTTAACAGGTTGCAGGTTTGATTTTGTTGAATTCTACCATTTTACAAGCTTTTATTTAACTTGCAATGTATGCAATATGTTTGTTCGGGTGGAATCTTGCAACTCAATTTTGAAGCAGATATCCTCATCCGATTGAGCTGAAATTTTGTATACACGTTCAGTTTGGATGACAATAAACAAATAAAAAAATTAACTTTAACTTTAAAACTTTTACTATCAACTTATAACGTCATTACACAATTTATATGATATAAAAGCTTGTCGCGAGATTTAAGTACTTGAATTTACTTAGTTTGAATTATTTAAATGCGCTAAAAAGAAAAAAATAAACTTCAACTTTAAGAGAGATTTGCTTGTGTAGATAAATAAGTTAATTAAATAACTTGATGTGATTGATTTTAACAATAACAATTTTCAAAATGACGTTTTAAGTTGATGGTAAAAATTTTAAAGTTAAAGTTTATTTTTTTCTTTTCAGAGCATTTAAATAAAAGCTTGTTTTATAAAAAGGTTTTTTTACTTTTAATTTATTTCAGCTATTTTTTGATGTTAGAAAAAAACTCTGACGTGATTTGATCAAATGAGTCTGCAGATTCGGTTTCAGCGACCCAAAAATCATATAATACGATAGGTTTGGCCGAGGAGACCTTTCGTCGATTTTTTTTGTGGTCCTGTGTTATTTAAGCTGAGGAATAACACTGATAGGTACATATATTATGCTGTGATCGCTCGCGCAAAGCTGATTGCTTTAAAACGAGGGGTAGTGAATTTTCACAATCTGCATATTTGGTCACCAGAAAATCGTCATGAAATTCGAACAAGATCTTTTCAACACGAATTTTCTGTGAAAGTGTGGCTTGGAATAATTTGCAATAAAGTTTGTGAATCTTTCTTCTTGCTACCCCATCTAAATTCCCAGTCATTTCTAAACTCTCTAGAAAACCATCTCTTTGAATTATTAAAGGATATTTCATTAAATATACGACAAAATAGCTGGATATAAATGCATAGTGCTCCTGCACATTTTAGGAGAATAATACAAGAATAGCTTAATGAAAATTATATGGGGTGTTGGGCAGGTAGAAGACCAAATGCCAATTTCAACCATAATGCTGCAGAGGGTGCAGTGTCTTGGCCAGCTAGATCGCCAGATCTAAACCCCCTGGACTTCTATGTTTGAGGTTACCTATCTGCAGCGAATAGAAGATGGGTGTAATGAATTAAAAGAAAACCACCACATGATATTAGCTTCAATTAGTTTCATGAATAGAATATAGTGGTTTGGTCTTCAAGTGAGGAGAAAAACTCTTAAGTAGCATGGAAAACTTTATTCTACTAATTTCGCTGGTAATACGAGACACAACCGAGCAGGAACTAAGCTTCAAGACTTCTGGTTCTTGCCTCGAAATGGTTTCGGTTTTTATCCTTCTCCTCAGGTACCTACTTTTATTACCCTATCCTAATTAACACTTATCCGGGTCATTACCTACTCGGTTTGGCCTTATGTACCCTAATAAACAACAACTTATTTATGTTTACAGCCTACTTATCTCACTTGCTAAATTCATTTATTTGGGATAACCTCGGATAATTCAAAGTATAATTTATATGGCTCGTAAATTCCCAGAAAGCAAAATATATTTATTGGGGCAGGTACTAAATGTAATTGTAGCGTACCGCTACAAGAAGATGTCAGAAATGTATCGATGTGGGTGATTCGCATTTTGAACAAATGCTGAAGAAGTGTGCCTACTCAAGATCAAAATATGTGCTAAATTTCAATTAAATATCGCTACAATCACCGGAGTTATCAATAAAAATCATTTTTTAAATTATAATTTCGACACCCTGTATTTTAAAAATGGGACTCCGAAATGAAAAGTGAGTCCCATTATTTCAGTCCAAAGAATATATGGTTAACGGGACCTACTAATTTGTTACACCCTAGTAGGTAATAGGGCACCTGAGCCTGGGAAAATTTCTAGGACCGTGGGAAACTTGAAACTTGTGTTTTTACCTAATTCCCAAAAATTTGGCCTTTGTCGGCAAAGATCAAAGGATGCCGCCGACATGTGTTAATTACAGGTGTGCAGCAGGGCCGGTCCCTAGGGCTTTGCCCCACCCGGGGCCCCCTTTAGGGCTTTGCCCCACCCGGGGCCCCCTTTAGGGCTTCGCCCCACCCGGGGCCCCCTTTAGGGCTTCGCCCCACCCGGGGCCCCCTTTAGGGCTTCGCCCCACCTGGGCCCCCGCGCCACCCAAGGCTCCCGGTGCTCCGCGTAGTAAGGTAAGTAGCCTCAATGCCCGAGTATGTCCCGCGAGGAGCTTCGCACCCGGGCCCCCAACGCGGCCGCGCTTGTAGCCGGGTCTAATAACGTCGTATACGTTTGCGGTGTTCTTGGCGTTATCAGTAGATGTCAGGAGGATTCGTAACCTGCGGTGTTCTTGGCGTTATCAGTAGATGACGTCATTATCGTAACCTGCGGTGTTCGTAACCTGCGGTGTTCTTGGCGTTATCAGTAGATGACGTCATTATCGTAACCTGCGGTGTATAACGGAAATTATTTATTTTGTTTGATATAAGGTTCTAGTTCGAAGGCCCGTCAAAAATAATTAAAGAAAACAACAACAATCTTTTTAATACTTAACGTTTCGTTCCCGATCGCGAACTTTTTCAAAAAATTTATAATTAAACATATTATTTTGTATAGTCAAAGTACTGAAAACCAAAAACATTCAGTTCCATGCAGACATAAAAACGGATTATTTAAAACCAAAACTGCATAGGGGGAATTTTGTTTTTCTTTTACATTTTACATTTCATTTTATTGTTAATGCGCATAAATAATATTAATTTTGAAGATCACGATAATAACGTGTGTGGATGTACTGATATCGAATGATCATTCGAATAGTTCATGATTCAGAAGAAGTTTTGAGATATAGCAATGCGATATTTTTTTGTACTCGAAACTAATAACTTATGATAAAATGTTGTCAGATAAGTATTTTTTGTAATAAACAGGGCTACTTGATTTTAAAGCAATAAAAATTTGTAACCCTTACAATGCTTGTATTATCAAAGATGGTTTAATTTTGCCTAGCAGAAAGCAAAAAAGCAGGGAATATTGAATTTCAACATGAAAGATATTTTTTTATTTGAAATTAATAAAGAATATAATCAAATATAATTTGTCGAGTACGAAGAGGTGTTAGATATTCGATTACGTCACAGACTTGCAGTTTTTACTGGGCTTACAGGCAAATATTTTCAGTCCGGATGGGAATATGGCCATCCAGGAAGTCAAGGATTTGGTTAAGTTCCTTTTATTATTTTTTCTTTTTGATAAAAAATAAAAAAGAGTTTTAAGCTTAGCTAACTTATTTTGTTCATTTAAGTAGTTGAATCCAAGTTGTAGCAAAAGTTAAAGTTCAGACATTTTTTTATATATCTATTTTATCTCATTATATTTTTTTATCTTACCTAGTTTATACCACATTACATATATACCAAATTTGATTGGTCAATTTTGGTCAAAAATATTTATTGGGAAGACTGATTTATTACGCAACTTATTTACTTCTTGTAGTTTTTTGATAAAACCGATAGTTTTATTTAGATGCGTCATCGTTCACTAAAGGGATAATTGCGAAAATTTTGTAAAAATAACGTAGGCGGATGTCTTTACAAATAAATTGTTATTTATCATATTAATAAATTGACACTTTCTGCCAACCAATAATTAGTACCAATTGATTAATTTATTATCAGAATAATTATGGCAAATAATATTTGTATCATGACGAATATGTGTGCCAAATGTTTTTCGAATCCAGAAAAAATAGTAACGCTGCAGTAAGATTATACCACCAAAGATATCCAAACCGACCGATTCCTCATACACAAACATTGGCCTTGGTGGAGAGAAGGCTTCGGGAAACTGGTAAAATTCAGCCCAATCGTGAGGATCCGAACTGTTGAAACTGAGGAAGCTATACTAGAACATCTAGAACAAGACTGTGGTATAAGCACAAGAGAGGTGTCAAGGCAACTGCAAGTTTCTCACAGTCTTGTGTGGAATGTAGCTCATGAAAATCTTTTATACCCTTTTCATCATTAACCCGTGCAAGAATTGGTTTATCTAACCGCGTGGATTTTAGTCAATGGTACATTAATATTTCCGGGCATGACTTAAATTTCCTAATGAATGTACTTTTCACCGATGAAGCAAATTTTCCTAAAGCAGATGCACTAATTCATGGTCTGAAGAAAATACTCATGAAATATTTGTTTCAAGATGTCAACATAATTTCAGTTTAAACGTTTGGATGGGAATTGTAGGTCCTTTTATTCTTCCACACAGACTTGGAGCGGCCGAGTATCTTAGATTTTTGAACGAAAATCTTCCAACATTACTTGAAGATGTGCCCCTCGCTATACGTTAGGTGATGTGGTATATGCACGATGGGGCGCCTGCACATAGTACACTTGCCGTTAGAGAATGGTTAAATTTAAATTACCCGAATCGCTGGATTGGTCGTGATCGTGATGCCCCTGTTTGTTGGCCTGCACATTCGCCCGACCTAACACTTATGGATTTCTTTTTGTGTGGAAGAACTGTTTGTGCGAGTGAGTTATAACTTCAACAGACGTATTAGGTTATGCTTGCACCAAAATGGAAATTATTTGGAGAATATTCTTTAAATTTAACTTTACAATTCTTTTATAAAGTATCAAATAACGTTACAATTTTTAGTAACCCTGAACTGGCAACTGGCATGCTGTTTTTTTTTCGTTTGCAATACTTTGCCGTACAAATGGCGCAAATGTCAAATCTTGAATGAATTTTGGTACACTCTATATAAGCACTCTTAAAGATTTATCTAAAAGATACATAGTGAAGATATTACTGATTAAATATTTTATATATTAAACTTGCCTATGGAATTATAAAAATTGAGAAGATGGGTTTATCTGTGACATTAATATTAACGGTATGTTTCTTACCGTTCATAATCAACGACTCACTACCAACGAATTATGAATATTTCACGTCCGACGGGATCAGCTCTGGTCTGTCAGTGGACCAGCCTTATTTCACCCTCAACGGCAAGAACTTTTCCGTCTACAGCGGGGCCATGCATTATTTTAGAGTCCCCAGGGCTTATTGGAGGGACAGAATGAAGAAAATAAGGGCAGCCGGCCTGAATACCATTGAGACTTACGTGGCATGGAACTTGCACGAACCCTATTCGGGTGTGTACGATTTTGGTGAAGGCGGATCTGAAATGGAAGACTTTCTGCATATTGAGGAACTGTTACAGACGGCGCAGGAAGAGGATCTGTTTGTCATTCTGAGACCAGGACCGTACATCTGCGCTGAGTACAACTATGGGGGGTTCCCAGCTTGGTTGCTACGGGAAAAAACAACCGGATTCAGAACAAACGAAGCCACCTACATAAAATATGTGAGGAGGTAAGTGAAGTTCAATAATAACCTAGCTCTATTTTCCCCATTTGATTCTACTTCTTCTATCTCAAGTTTTCGAATTCTGAGTTTTGATCTAAATAGTACACAGTAGAGCTGGGTCGTTTATTAGTCCAAGCATTATAAAGAAATGCTTACAGAAATTATTATTAATTTAAAATTTAATTTTCTATACGGTCATATTTTTTTTTGTCCAGGTAATAATTTCTGCAAATTTAACATTAATCCGTGACAGAATGCTTGGACTATATGAACGACTCGCACGAATGTGCCGGCACATAATCTTGTGCCGTGAACGAACGACTCGGAACGAAGGAGCTAATCGGTCATACCGGCATTGAGCGAGCACTGCACATTGAAGCACGCAATACTCGATTGTTCCACTCCAGCTCCAGAGTCAGAGGTAAATTAAATACCACGACTCACGATTGGACTACACATGTGTGATTTCTCCAAATAACGTTGACTTATCAGTGATTACGACGACAGAAATACAATTTATACTCGGCGGCCGAAATTATAAAGAGTGACTAATACATGATAAAAACACTATTACCATAATGCGTATAAAATATAAAATTATTTCTATACGGTTCAATATTATTTATCTTTGTGCCGCTCGTTAGAATCTATAATCGTGTATAGACTGAGTTACACCGAACGTCGATCTATATATTATCTCTGTCTTTTGCACTTGGTAGGGAATAGGGAAATGCTTTTTTAGTGGGTGTAAACGGACTTGATTTGCCCGACCTGAGAAACGTCATAGCATAAGCGTAGACGAGGGGTCTAATTCCATGGCTATAATAAATTTATAAATTAAAAAAACACAACTGGGACGTTTTAAAATGCTGTAATAATTAAAATTGATCAAAGTGCCGGTTATAGCAAACCGTAAAAAATATTAGATGTTATGTTTTATTATGTTTTTTCAATATTTTCTATATCTTGTTGCCTTTTACGCAGACACGCCAATGGATTTTCGTTCCCGGCACGCTTCATCCCCCTTACTAGTCCAAAAGCTAGCGATGA
>NW_019416775.1:265220-278230 GCF_000390285.2 Anoplophora glabripennis
CCTCAATGATTTGGGATCGAGGGGGATTATCCCTCTTTATCCTGCCTCATCTCGTGTAGGCCTGGACAGCCTTCGTAGGTGGGCCCCATCCGTCGTCTACCCCGACCGCAAATGCGGCCGGTGTAGGCGCTTTGTGGGACCTCCTTTTGTCCTGGCTGGGCCCCGCCGGCTAGGGCCCTTTCTTCTGGCGCTCTTCTTGCTTCGCCGGCTCGTCTGTGTAAACCCCGGGGGTAGTGTCATGTTTATGTGTGGTATGGTTGGGTAGGGTAGTGCGGCTATGCAGCCTGGGATGCGCTTTGCTAAGGTGGCCCTTAGGCTAGCGCGGGAGGGGAGGGGTAAGGAGGATATGGGGGGTGTGTATGTGTGTGTGTGTGTGTCGTTGTCTTCGTTTCTTGATCCTGGCTGTCTCTGAAACAGAAAAGGTTAGCGGGCAGGGGGGGTCGTTAGGGTGGTCACCCAGGGTCAAAAAGTTGGTGTCCAGGTCTTTTGTGTTGGTCGGTCACATCGGGTACGTAGTCAACGGCTTGCCTGAGGAGGAGATTGTCATGTCTAGCGGCAACGTCAAACCGTTTCTCCGAGTTTTGTCTTATTGTCTGTGTAGCGTTTGTGTATTGTAAGTCTCGTAATATGTCAGTGTTTCTTACGTACCATGGCGCGTCGGTGGCCGTGCGGAGGGCTATGTTTTCCGCAGCCTGTAATGACTAATTCTGACACCGGATTCGTGAGCATGAGGCATAAATACTGTAAAGTATAGACAACTTTTTTTTGTGTGGCTCCCACCAGCCTCAACACCAAAGATAATAATTCAGTATTTAAAAATAAAATGAAAATCTTTGTGACATTAATAAAAATTAGAAGTAGAAAAAAACAAAAACAAACAAGAAAACCAAAAGGAAAAAAGAAATAAATAAATAAAAATAAAAATGCAGAAAAACAACGTTTTAAGGACTGCTATTTTGACACGGTAAAAGGGCTTAAGTCTTAAGAGCTAAAGATTAAGAAATGGCAGTCTATCGAATAATTTCGGTAAATAATATAGATTTTGAGTTGACCATTGTTGAAATTAGTATAATTTATCGAAAGAAATTTTATCTATCTAAATATCCCCCTATTTTTTGTGGATTTGAGAATAAATTTTAAGGGTTTGAGATTAGGTTTTTACGGACGTAACTTAGGTTTGAGGCTTCAGAAATTTAAAATATTAGCTCCAGAATAGAGTTTTCAAGGAGTCGCATTCCTTGGTTTGGAAAATATCCTTCGTTTGACTTTCTAGATCACATTTCTTGGATTTGAGGTTAGATATTTAAGAACAGAGGTTAGGGGTTTCAAAAATAAAAAATATAGGTGCCAAAAAATAGTTTTCAAGGACTTTTATTCTTTTCTTTATTCTGCTAATAACAAATGTGCATTACTACATGTCCAGTCAAACATTTGTACCCCTTTTTCTTTGCGTTTACAATCAGATTCTTTTCAGGTTCTTGGAAAAGCTGTTTGCTGTCGTAAACAAACATCAGTTCACAAAAGGAGGCTCTGTCATTGCTTTCCAAATAGAAAACGAATATGGAACCGCATGGCCTAGAGAAAAGGCATATCTTGAGTCCCTCCACCAGATCTTTTTAGATAATGACATAGTGGAGCTGTTGTTAACGTCGGACAGCTGGAAAGTGCAAGGAACAGAAGGCACCATAGATGGAGTCTTCCAGACTGTCAACTTGAAAGCCGAACCTGAGGAGCAGTTCAACAAGATCTTGAAAAGACAACCAAATAAGTAGGTGCTATTATATAATGATGATTTACTAGAAGCAAGAATAATATTTCGCTTCTTTACCTGCAGGCCTGTTCTTGCTATGGAATTCTGGGTTGGATGGTTTGATTATTGGACCAATGCTCATCATACTACTGAAACTAGCACCGTATTGGAGGTCTTGACTCGTATTTTGGAATTCCCAGCTTCCTTCAACATCTACATGTTCATAGGAGGTACGAATTGGGGTTTTACCAATGGAGCATCTCCTGGTAAGTGATCGTAAAATGGAATTTAGATTTCGGGCCCTTCTTGTAGATATCAAAAGAAACGTTATCTATTAAGCTCAGTAAAGAGTTACATTTTATTAGTTATGAGGTTTGTAGATAGCTTTCAGATGATACGACAAAGAAATTTTGAAAAATATTCATAAAAATGGTTATGCCCCCTCCATTTGATATTTCATGAACGGTTTTCGATGATGGTTTTGTGTCTTCTTAGACTAGATTACATCAAAATCGCGAAAAATACTGATAATTCGAGTTAAGGGATAGTTGAGGTCTTATAGGCCAGGAAAATAAGGCCAGGAAATGACCATTTCGCGACTTTGTGTCTCGGCAAGCTGAATTTATCACTATAGATGCTAAATATTATGTATAATAACATATTAGTCCACAGTCATTGTTTACAGGGTGGTTAATTGTATAAATTTTATGTAAATTCATGTTTTTCGCTTATAACTTTTTTCCGTTTGTTTCCACGAGAAAACAGTACAGTACTTTTTTTTCGTCTTCAAAAGACCTACAAAGCTAGCCCTCGAGCGTAAAAAAATATTAATTAGATCAAAAGTTATAAACAGAAGAAGTTTATTTATGACTTTTAAATTAAACATTTTTATAAAGTGCGTCATTATTACCATCACTGTCTAATAACTCACACGAAATCTGGAATCGGTAAGTGGAATAGTTTACAAGTTATGGCCTTATAAACAAATTAACTAATTATTAGTCTGGACGATCCCGAGGAGCTTCCACAATCGCACTGATTTTTTTCATGGTAGATTTCATAATAATACATTTAAATCTATCATTTTCTTTTTTTTAATTTCAAATTTGCAACCTGGATTTTTTTTATATTTTAGCCTTAGTTGCAAAATGAAATATACGACGCACGAGCGTGATGTAGTTATACATATATTATTATTAATTAAGCTTATGAAAACAGTTTTAAGTTACAAAAAATATCGTCAAGATTCGTTGAAAAACAACGGAGTTACAGACTGTCAAAGTTGACGGCCTATTGTTAAACAAATTAGGTTGGTAGCGGCAAAAAAAATACTGTCATAACCGGCAACCCAAGTGCTTTCCCAGATAAAAATATTTTATTTGTGGTATGTTAAGTATGTTAAGTGCATAAGAAATATTGTCAAAAGTCAGTGGGTCGCTTGATTTTCGGCGAGCCGTGGCGCGGCGGAAGGGTGGGGGAAGCAAACGACAGCGAATCCGAAGAAAATGACGATAATATTCATAGTCATGCCTTTAAATAAACGAAATTCGCTTGAAAATAATATATTTAATAGTCTGTAACTCCGTTGTTTTTTCAACGAATCTTGACGTTTTTTTTTTTAACTTAAAGCTCTTTTCATAAGCTTTCCGAATATGTAATAATATATCACGCTCGTGCGTCGTATATTTATTTCATTTTGCAACTAAGGCTAAATAATAAAAAAAATTCCAGGGTGCAAATTTGAAATTAAAATAAAAATGATAGATTTCAATGAATTATTATGAAAGTTATTGGGTCGTTGTCTACAGGAAGCTGCGGCTAGTTGACCAACCCCTAGCAGTTCTGATTCGATGAATTTCGACAGCACTAACCGTAGATAACTTGAAATTATAACAATTTTGGAAGATAACANGCGGCCCACATAATAGAAGTATGTGACGCGGCCATAGAAATAGTATTCCTTAAGTTTTTCAATGTCATTTGTCATTTGTCAACATTCAAAATTTTAGTTTGAATTGACATTTGTCAATAACGTTTTAAATTATTTTTATGGAACTAATATGATATGATTATAAAATAAAAAAGACATATATTGAAAATGGATGTTACTGATAACTTTGAAAGTGCTGGAATATCAGAATTGGTATTAAAACTTTGTAATCATGTTTCAAAAAATGATCAAGGTATGAGAATAGCTTTTAATATTTTTAAATATTCTGAATTAAAAAGATTTTGAATTATTTTAGCTTTAGCAGCAAAATTGTATAAAATGGCTTTTAGCTTCTTGTCGTTTTCTTCTTCTGTGTCAAAGAATATTCCATGTGATGAAGCATATATCGTTACACAGATAACACAACTTCTACAGTCAAAAGAAAAAATAGATCAATTTGAATTGATATATTCAAATATTTGTAAATCAGTAAGTTGTTAATACCTGTTTTTAATGAGAATAATTATTTTTTAATAATTTCAGAGTATTTTGCAACATCGCTGTGCAACTTTAACATTTATTTTCAATCTAGCAAAGACTCAAAAAGATGTACCAGTATGGCATATGACGAAAGAACTTGATAAATTCAGTACACAGTCGCAAATATTTAAGAATAAGTCACAGTTACAGTTAGCTATGACAAGTTCTTCATCACAGGAAAGTGTTAGGCATATTTTTGATATACGAGAAAAGAAAAAATTTAGTAACAACTCGCAATCAAATATTATAAGGGCACAATCACAAACAACCACGTTATCTTCTGTTACTTGGTCTAAAAGTGATATTCCTCCTTCCTCTAAACTGTCAAGTAAGTTAGTCGTAGCTGTAAAGCATAATTAATATATTAAATCATGATTTAGATTTAGCAACCGTTACTGAACAAGATTTATTGCAAGATGTTATATACTCACTTCAGGGAATTGAGGGAAAATTTTTGAGAAAAGAACCTGGTGGTTTAGGTTTCACTATAGATCCTAAAGCTGGTAAGCTTCTAACTCCTATTCAACGTGGACTGTTAGAAAGACTTACTGGTATGAGTTTCTTACATAAACAACTTAAACAGTATATTGAAGATAATGAAAAACAAAGCGGTATTATTTGTCAAGCCCTTATTGCTACCTTAAGTGATGAATTATCTGATTACTATAAAACAGTGGCACTTTTACAGGCGAGTGTAAGTAAAATATGTTTTGTTGTATTTTGTTGCATTTGGTCTTGAAATATATTTTGGCTGTTGTAATTTTGACATCAAGATGATTTTAAATAATATGCTGTGTCTCTCGATTGTGTTCAAAGATTAATTTTTTTTTTATTTGAATGTTTATGAGATATTGTTTTTGTTTATAAAAAGTACCTACCACAATATTTGGCAATTATGAAAAGTATCACTAAGAAATTTCATTGTTATTCTAAGAAAGTTGCAAATATGAAGTTTCAGTTGATTTGAAAAAAAATAATTACTTTATTTCGTGTTATTTAGGGTCTGTTCTGTAATTAGCTTTAGTAGCTTTCAGTAAAATGCATTAAAATTTTTGTTGAGGGGTAGGCGGCTATAGAAAAACTGGAAAATTAGTTCGCATTTTTATGTAAATGATTGCTCCGAAAGTTTGAAATTTGTTAACTGACATTAGTGATAGACCACAGATCAACTCTCTGATGCAAAATACGGTGTGTTCATTCTTCACTAGTTTTGTTCACTGATTTCCCTAGCAGGTTGCTAACTCCTCTTAACAAAAATATTTAGTGCATTTCACTAAAATTCTACTGAAAAGTTAATTACAGAACGGACCCTTAGCGTAGATACAGTTATGATTACCATAATATGATAGTAGTAGAAACTGTTCAATGGAATTGCAGTAATTATAAAAGTTTTTAGCTGTCTAATTGATATGAATTGATATAATTTTTTTCTGCAAAATAATCGGAAATTCATATTTGCGATCTTAGAATTTCTAATAATATCCCGCAGTAGCAGTATATTTCAAAAAGATATTTTGCTTGTAGCTATTTTTTTAAATTTTTCTAAAATTGAACACCCTGTATATAAAATCAAGAAACTATTGAACATTTTAGAAAAAATCAATAATTTTGATAGACATTTTATTAAAAAATTACAAAAAAAAAGAGTTTTTCCTCTTCAGTACATAATCATAGAGCACATTGTATACAGGGTGTCTCACGGTGATGGCCCATTAGAATTATTTCGAATTTTGAAAATTTGGGATACCAGGTTTTTGGGCATGCCCTTCTCAACTAAAATAATAGCGTCCACGTACCACTTCCGGTTATACTGGAAGTCGCCATTAACTTGCTTATTTTAAATGGAACACCCTACATATTATTGCAATTTTGGATTCTACTTGTTATTTTAGGTGGACTTTTGTTTCCCTATTCCTAAAATGAACCGTTTTCGAGATATTTAATTTTTTTCAAAAAAATGGAGAGAAATAGTGACTAGCTTCAAACTGTATGTATTTTATAGTAAGAAAGATAAAGCAACAATATTTATAGGGGGGATAGCTAGATCCCTAAGCTTCCCATCTATACTTTCAAAGTGGCTTAATTGCATACAAGGTGCTAGAAATTTAATGCCGTGTTTAGTTAACTTCAAACCTTCATAAGTCGGTTTTTTTAAAAGAAACACCCTGTATGTTTTTCTATATTCTGATACACAATTTTATTCTCTTTTGAACGGTATCAGGGTTCCCTATATCTATCTCTTCTAGTTTTTAAGTTATCATCTACTATTTTTTGTGTAATCACCTAAAATCATATAATTTCTTGCGAGGATAGCTGTGGAGTTTTTAGCAAAACTTCAAAACAAACAACTAAACTGTCATCAGTTATTTATTATTTATTCACAGACGTTGCAATAGGATTCTAAGGCCCGGTACTTTGAGTCTCGGTTAAAGCTTGATTAATTGATCAGGCGATTAGACTGTACATATAATGATATAAGTACAATCGCCTGATTAGTTAATCGAGTCTTAACCGAGACTCAAAGTACCGGGCCTAAGCAGAATATTTACAGGTTTTAAAGAGACATATCCCAATTTTCCACCAATGAGCAGAATAAAGTTAAGAATTCTAAAAAATCAACTTCATACATAGTAATACACAATTTTAATTATGTATGTTGATAATAATAATGCACTAAGATAAAAAAAATGACTTAAAAAAAGTCATAAGTGTTCAATATGATCCCCATTAACAGCTAAGCACTTGTGGATTCTAGAAATAACACCATCAGTCACCGCTTTTGCTATTTCAGCTGCAGGCAATTCATGAAACGCTCTTCGTATTCGAGCAATCAAATCCTCTTTTGAAGCAACGGGTGTAGAATAAACTTTTTGCTTTATTACTCCCCAAACAAAAATCTAATGGAGTGAGGTCGGGAGACCTCACTGACCAATTCCACGGTCCTAGGCGTCTTATCCATCTATCTTCAAACATTTCAGTCAGCTGTTGATCGATTTGATTGTGACAGTAAGGTGGAGCCCCGTCTAATTGATATCAGTACTTCCTTAGTTGGTCTAAAGGTATATCATCTAGAAAATCTGCCACAACCGTTTGCAAAATATTGAATACCTGTCTGCATTTAAATTTTCTTCGTAGATAGATAAGAAATTTGGTTATCTTTAATTAGACAAAAAAAACACTTATGCTAAATTTATATTGAAAGTTTCTTTCCCGGATAATATGAGGATTTTCAATAACCACAAATGAGTATTATGTCTATTAAAAATAGCTTCTCTCGTAAATTTTGACTCGTCTGTCCATATAATATGTTGCAAAAATTGTGGATCTTCTCGATATCGCACTAACATCGTTTCACAAAATTGTACACGTTGCACGGCGTCACTCAGATGAAGCAGAAAGTAGCTTAAATTTGTATGGATGCATATCATTAGTTCTTAGCATCCTGTGAATGGACGCTCGTGAAATGCCTAAATCATACTCTGCGGCACGAGTTGAGGATTCTGGATGAACATTAAAATAGGCTAGCACATTTATTACATTATCTTCATTTGAAGTTATTGGTTTTGGTAAAATTCTTTCTGCACAAATTCGACCATACTCTAATTGATTTGCTAAAATTCTTCTTAACTTTTTTCTGCTCATTGGTAGCTTTGGATATGTCTCATTAAAAACTACATGTTCCAGGCCCGGTCTGGCTCATTCGGGGGAAAAAACGAAATCGGGGCCTATTTGGTTTTGTCTGCTATTAGGGTGTATATCGACTCTCCCAAGGAAAACTGTCATATCTCAAATTTGGTTATATGTACTGAGATAATTGCATTTGAATAGTTGAGAAAATAATAATGTTCGTTATTTTTTTTATTACAAGAGCTAACTTGTTCTTCTTTAACAAAGTAATTATTGTTTAGGTCTTAATTAATTATTGATGATCTAAATAAAATAGTTTAGGATAAGAAAAAAATGGATTTTGAATGAGTTACTACAGTTTTCGTGGCCAAAATTTTTACTGAGAAACAACTTGCTACACTAATAAGGTACAGAAAAATTAAACATTTTCTATTTTTAGATAAAAAAAATATTTGTTAATAATCAATAATGACATAAAAGGAAAATTTATTACGATTCAGTCAGTCATCTTCTTGGTCAATATTACTTTCTTCCTGGTGGGCAGTCTTACTAGCAGGTCGAAGAAAGTTGTAAAATCCATGATACATGGGTGGTATCAAATTAGCATTACACAGACCCAAAAGACCACTTAATTTTTTACCATCAATTTTTTGTTTGTAAGTCTAGTTCTTTATGATTTTCTCCAAAATTATACACAAAAAATACTTTATTGGAAAACTTTGGATTCCAGTGGACTTCTCTGATTTTGCTAATTTTTACAGCCTCTCCAGTAATATCTTTTTTCCAATTCTGTTTCTTTACCATTGGTTTAAAAGTTACAAAATCTTCTTGAGACATTTCTTTTACTTTGTACTGTAGAGCAGTGCCATTTTTATTAGACTAATCCACTGATCAGGACTATCAGGAGTGTATATAGCAGAGTGACGTTTTTTTGCAACTTCAATCACAGCATGCATGCTGTCATTTTTATTCTGAGTGTGGCCAATTTCAAGAAAATGGTGTCCAAATCCAAAGTCATTGATGCATAAGCAAACATCGCAAAAACAAAACGATTACGGTTTTGACCACCGCAATTGTCGGAATAAAGAATAACCTTTCGTATCCCATTTTCTTTAACACTTTAAAAAGATCCATAAACAACTTCCAATTTCATCCGGTCCTCTCTTCGATATTTGCTCATGCCATAGCCATACATAGCAATAGCCTTGATTGCTACCTAAATCATAAATTGTAAAGTTGTATGTTGCGATTTTACTTTTATATTACAAATCGCTGACTTCTGACTTGGGTCTTACTAACAGCTTCTGCAAATCAAAGCATGCTGTTATTAGAGATTTGTCATTTTTCGACAATTCTTTATCAATGTCTTTCAGATTTCGAACCACATTTTTGTTTAAATTATGATTATTATAATCATCTTCCATTTTTTCTGTTCTCTTCTCGGGATCTATATTCCCATAGGCACTACACACGGAATAGTGATCTTTTCTTGGCTTAAAGAAAGCTACACATATTAAATTTCGAATTAAGAGTATCCCTGTATTGTCTGAGTGTAGCTACTGCATCCCATTTTTGTTGTTTTGCATATTCTAAATACATTCTGTGCATTCGTGAAATACTCAAACCTTCTTCCAAGTACATTCGTTTTGAGTTTTTTCTTGTATATTAAGAAGGCATAAGTGGAAAAAGTTTTTTGTGTTCCATAATGTTTTTTATTAGAGCATCCGGGTTTTTATGCGGTCTAGTGTTGTGTTTTTCTCTTCTGTCCCGTTCTACAGTATCACCTTCACCAATTTTTTGCAAAGCGGTGCTTACAACTGTTTCAGAAATTGCAAGGGTATTTAAGAACATCGTTTTGCAAATTTGTTTCTCATTATTGTCAATGACAAACTTATAATTGCGACAGAAATTCCTTCTGGAATATTTATTATGTACAGTAGCCCGCTCTTATTCTCATTGTGTCATGCACCTTAAAAGAAAATCTCACTGCCGAGTATGATCTCCAATGTTCCAGAATTCGTCAAAAATGACTTTTCTAGTTTCTTCATGTATTATTTTATTGCATTTATACCTGCAAGTTTCTTTACAAGGTGATTACCTTTGCTGAAATAAGTTTGACTTTACGATTTTTATGTAATAAAAATTTCATTCAAATTTTAATTTATAAATTATTGATTCTGTCTCACTGACGCAGCATGCAACGCGCAAACGCGGCAGACATGACAGAAGCTATTTTCATTTTGTCATCTGGATCGAGCTTGCAAGGCAACTATTTGCAGCTCAAATTAAAGCTTATTAGTTATTTCAAGCACCATATTTAAAATATTAAAAATATACTTTAAATATACTTACCTATACCTATATACCTTTGCAGTACTTATTCCGTTTTTAAATAAATTTTTTAACAGAAAAAAACATTGGGATAGGTGACTTTGAATTGTCGTTTCTCCGGCTCCAGTACAATCTACGAATTTGCAGTTCAAATTAAAGCTCATTTCAAACGCTATGCCGCTATCTGCAGGAATATAAGTATACATACCACTGCAGTACTCAAGCCGTTTTCACAGATTTTATTTACACTATAGCTCTATAGACTACGTTCAAACTATTATTGGTTTTAAACTTATATAAAATTATATTAATATAGGTAATAAACTTAAACCTATGGACCCAGGATATAGGTTACAGGAAATCAATAATAATAGTTTGGACATAGTCCGAGTGCTTTGAAAAATGTTAGAGCTCTCGGTTATTATTTATATTCTCATTTTTTCTTCCGAGCACATAACTTATACGGCTATAGGGTAAAGGGTTATTATGAGGTTAAAAGACTTACAGTTTGGAAGATATTAATTTCTCTCATTTTTCGTCCAAGCCCACGGCTTATAGATAAAGGAGTTATTAGTTTAAAGGGCTTACGGTTTGGAATATATACTTATTTATTTCTCTCTTTCCTGTAGGTACACTGTTTATAGGGGTATAGGGCAAAATAATAAAATTTGTGTTATTTTTTGACCAGGGAAAATCCCATTTCTATAAAAGATTCAATTTTCATTTTTACGTTCTCTTTACTTTTCAATTTACAGTGGCAAGAATTTATAAAAAAAATTTCTTACACTTTTGGCGCTTCGTTAGTCGTTTGGGGGCCTATCTACCAAAATAAGTCGGGTTTTTTAGAATAAGCAAGTAGATGGTGACTCCCAGTATAACCGGTATATGGACGCCATTAGTTTAGTTGAGAAGGGCATGCCCGAAAACCCGGTATCCCAAATTTTCAAAATTCAAATCGAAGTAGTTGAAGTTGAAATAATTCTAATGGGCCGTTACCGTGAGACACTGTATATTTATACATTTAAGACATGTGGTAGGGCTTTGGAACTCTGTTGTGTCTGTAATTCTAAACGTAAGTATTAATGACAAACACATAGGAAACATAGACAGATTGTCAATAAACTTGATGGAGATGTGGTGGAGAGTACAGTATGCATTCATGATAGAAGCAACCTCTAAAACAAACGATTTTTACACAGTGGTAAAGTGACGTTTTTTGCAATTGCTATAAGCGATTGCATAAACATAATAATAAACATATTGTATTGAAAAAATAATTATTAATATCTTGTATTTTGGCAAACCTTTTTTACTAAATTGATTTTTTTAGATGAATAGAGAAAGTTGTAAAGACAATTCCGAAATGACTTTGAAAAGGGCTCTGTATGTTATGCATGAGCATCGTTCAAGATTTGAATGGCTGGCCTACATTTCGGAACAATGTAGTGACAAAAAGGGAGGAGCTCTTATTACAGCTATTCATGGATTTTTACAACATGGTTCCAAGTGTGCTCAAGAGGTAATAATTTCTCTCACTTATGATTTAAATTGTTTTTAGATGTAATATCTAAATAAAATATTTTGGTCCTGAATTGACTTTATATGAATAATTCTGCATTTAAACAAACTGAAACGGCTTGAGTTCTTTTTTCCTTAATAACTTAGAGATTATTAATTTTCAACAAAATTTTAAAATGGAATAAAAATAAAGTTGAGGATGAAATAGTGGTAGTCACCCTTTATAACTAACTGCTCCATACACAATGTGTGGGATTTCAATAATAGTGCATAAATTGGTATTTATATGTCCTAAGTGTATGTTTAAAATACGAGTGTCTTGAAAAACTTCTGATTCTTGATACAATAGAACTAATTCCTGAGAGAATATGAATTACTCCACTTTACCAAATTGCCCTGTAAAGTATTGAAAAAATTTCACATTTATGTTACATTTACACCACAATAAATTGCCTGCTGATATAAGAACAATTACAAATATAATAATTTTCAAAAAGAAAATTTTTAATTTATTAATAGATCTGGAACCAACTATAGATGAGTATTTTAATAAAACAGCTTGTAAGGATGAATTGGTCTCTGAAATCTATTATATAAGTATCTTTTTCTACACCCGTATTATAACAATGCACTTATATGCCCATAATCCGTTTCATAATGATACCCATTACGATACAGATTTTTCATTACGATACAGATTTTTAATCAATAGAAACCCATAATTTTTCAATCAAGCATGCTGTGCATTTGACGTTTATCCTAGGTTCCTATGTAATTATTTTAGATGTCAAAATCAGTACGTATTAAATTTTCGTAGATACCTAGCTAAACTTCGATAATTTATCAAAATGTCTGATATCAGCGATATAGAAGAATTACCATCGACTCCTCCACACATATCGGAGAAAGCAGAAAATGCAGTTCAAAATATTTTACCCCAAAAATCTAAGAAAGTGTACGAAAAACTTTATCAACGGTTTATGGACTGGAGAAATACAAATAATATTTCGACATTCTCCGAAAATGTTTTAATTGCTTATTTTCAAGAATTGATGGAAACTATGAAATCATCTAGTACATGGACACATTATTCAATAATAAAAACGTTGGTAAATATAAACCATAATATAAACATTTCTAAATATAAGAAACTACAAGCTTTATTAAAGCGAAAGTCCGAAGGATATGTTGGAAAAAAAGCAAAAATATTTTCACCTGAACAAATAAAAACGTTTATCGACGAAGCACCCGATGAACGGTTTTTATTTTTAAAAGTAAGTATCTATCTAACATTGCATTTTTAAAAAAATTTCA
>NW_019416775.1:280335-282905 GCF_000390285.2 Anoplophora glabripennis
ATTATCATTATCATTATCATTATCATTATCATTATCATTATCATTATCATTATCATTATCATTATCATTATCATTAGCATTAGCATTAGCATTAGCATTAGCATTATTATTATTATTATTATTATTATTATTATTATTTGTATTATTAGTATTATTAGTATTACCATTACCATTACTATTATTAATTATTTTCTTATAGGAATTTATTGTATTAGTTCAAGAGTCAGATTCCTGGAGATATTCTCAGCTAGTAAATTTTCCCAAATGGAAAATTTCTGATTGTTCACCCCTTCGTAAAATCCAATTGTAATTGTCCATGTTAAAATAATATACCTTTGTTCAAATTAAAATTGTTTCTATTCCTTGAAAATCTTTGGACTAACTGAATTTGGATAAGACTAACTGAATTAATTAATAGACAAATATACCAAAATAACTTATCCCTCAAACGGTTGGAAACCACTTACAGATCGGGATCCAACTTACCCCTTTAAGTCATACATTTTTCTAATCAATATTTTTGCTGGAATATTGTTACTGCGGGTTTTTGGGGTCGCTGATTACGAATGTGAAGCCTGAATCTGAAAATTCCTGAATAAAAGATGGCAGATCCAATATGGAGGATGTAAAAATCAGAAAAGCATTGAAAATTTGAAATCTCTAATTTTAATTCGGAAATTTTTAAATTCAAAATGGCGGACTGAAAATTATAGGGGCATAGTTTGTTATCCCTGCAAGTGCCAGTTATAATTTAGTTGGGACAGTTTGCTGCTTTTGGCTCTAAAATCTTATATGTCTCATTTAAGAGTACTTATGGTGTTATCACACCTTGTTGGGATTGGTAAGAGTATTTGAAAAAGACAGCACACTGCAAATGGAATTTATATTTTGTTTCTCATTTTCAGACATTGCCTTTTTTTACTCAATTTTTTAAACATTCCCAATGCATTTTTTTGGGTGGTAAATACCAATCTCTATACCAGCAATCGGCAACTCGCTGACTGCGGAAGGTAAAATACTGGACCGCCAAAAATTTTTTGAAATTATAAATTACTCTAATAAATTATAAAAAATGTTTTTTTACGTTTGAGTGACACCCTTCTCATTTTTTCTAGTATTTTACAATTGTGTGACTGATTTGAGTTCTTAATGGTTTAACCATTAAAATTAAATTTGAGTCCAAATTAAAATAAAAAATTTGTAATATGAATTTTTTTTTCTGGACCTCATTCAAAAATTTCAAAAGTGTCAGGACCCCACCTAAAATTACTTGCCGACCCCTGCTTTATACTTTTCTATTCGCCATAATGAGTTTGCCATTTTGGATTTAAGAATTAAAGTAGTCCCTTATATTATTGTTTACTATTATTTATTAAAAAATAAGAATACAGAATGACATTCAATCACAAAAAGCTCAATTTATGTTAAAATTATTAAAACAAAATGATAACGGTATCTTCTGCAGTTTAAATCTGATTTGATCCCAGCATTAATGTTGGGCAACAGAGGCACGTCTCCACTGTTCCGTAAAACGTCCGTATGAATCTAGTAGGCAGAAGGTACAGAGAAAACAAATTGTGTGACATTTATATACTACAGTACGTTCACCTTACATGATTAAGCATAATTCATAATGATAAGCAAATAGCTGCAAAACTATTGGTTAAAAAAAATCAAACTGTGTTCCGACCACTTGCACTTGCAACCACTTGCTTGTCACGTATGTAACACATTTGACCATGTTGTACTTCATTAGAATATGTAAACTGAACTTTATGTAGATATTTATGGTCTGTCGATTAATCGCTTAGGACCTTAGCCCCCCACTGTATTTTTGGTGGCCTATAAATACGGGCAATATTCATTTGATATAGAGAAAAGTTATTTATATTCTAGTTATGAAGTTAAAAAGAAATAAATAATTGCTGATTGTTTATTAACAATTATAAAAATAATATATAATAATATATATAATATAATATATAATAATATAAAAATAAATTTATAAATGTAAAAACAAGGTAGGATTTTCTTGATATTTTTTAAAATGTACTGAATAAAAAAAAATTTTAGATAGGTAAGCAGATAGCAAAATTATACCGTATTAGCACAGAATATATAGCTACGCTACAGAAGGCTCGTGCAATGTATTAAAATGTAGTCCCCGAAAAGAAGCCGGCTGTAATATCCAGCTTCTTTCAAACTGCGCATGTACAGTAGAGAGTGTAAGTTTAGCTCCTAGCTCGTAGGTGACGCCAGAGGCGAGTCGGATTTAATGCCCAGTTTAGACAGCGTTGCCGGATGTAAATTTTACAGGAATTATTAGGATATTATCAAGGCAAATAAAGTTCTATTTGCCCTGATATTATACCTAAACGATGAAAAGTATTAAATAATATATATGTAATGTATAATATGCATTTCTATATACCAGTGACAACTGACATTTTTTAATTTACAATTAAATTGTAATTAAGAATATACATATGTACAAATAAAATACATACAGGGTGTCTCCTAAACGCCCCAACCCATAACTTCGTTATTTATAGTCCGATTTCAAAAAATAA
>NW_019416775.1:283309-314194 GCF_000390285.2 Anoplophora glabripennis
AAATAATAACTAAAAAAAAAGCGTTTGTAAAACATGCGTTTGCTGTTATTCTAACCCCACATTTTAAGAATTATTTTCACGTACTTATAAATAAAAGTAAACAATTTTATATGTAGGACTAAGCAAGTAAGTGTTATAAGAATATTTACATGTGGAGTTATATATAAAAAAGTTAGTATTTTCGTAGATTTCAGTACCTAAAACCTTGATGGTTTGATCGTTTTTTGCACCTGTTTATTCCTTTTACTGCGGCGTTTTTGAAAATACTCAGGTGGCATGACATAACATTCCTATTATTTGATAAGGCGCCCTTAAGCAGTACTTTTTAAGATAAGCATGGTAAATTATCATTTTATTTATTTTATCCACACAATGCTACAACACATCAACACAACATTCAAATGTCCTAAAATATTAAAAATTTAATTTTAGAAGTTAAGGCAGCTGTATTGTCATTATGTTCCACTAAGGCTCAGTACTTTGAGTCTCGGTAAAGCCTTGATTAACTAATCAGGCGATTAGACTGTGAATATACAACTGTAAAATAAATCCGTATATATACAGTCCAATCATGTGATTACTTAACCAGGGTTTAACTAAGACTCAAAGTACCGGGCCTAAATATGAACTACGTTACTAGATGAGGTCTGTAAATTTAGCACCCAAGGTATCAATTTTTTTATCAATA
Organism: Anoplophora glabripennis; assembly: GCF_000390285.2. Taxonomy (NCBI): domain Eukaryota; kingdom Metazoa; phylum Arthropoda; class Insecta; order Coleoptera; family Cerambycidae; genus Anoplophora; species Anoplophora glabripennis. The sequence goes on from NW_019416775.1 coordinate 283,998, forward strand.
ATTCAGTGTTCTTAGTACCTCGTTAGTGCTCTTTAGTTTTTCAATTATTTTCATTAATGCGTCTCTAATTTCAGAATTCTTTTTTCTTTTATTTGAATGTCTCCAATATGTTCAGAATCGAAATAAAATTTATGTAATTTGTTAGTGCTTCTTAATACTTCGATTGTTTTCATTAGTGCTTATTTACCTTTCCAGTGATGGAAGTCATATAATATTTCATGTAATTTTAAGGATGGAGATTCAAACATAACACAGCCAGGCCCGGCCTGGCTCTTTCAGAGGCCGTCGGGAAAAATCGAAATCGGGGCCTATTTGGTTTTGTCTGTTATTAGGGTGCATATAATAAATCTTTACCTGAAAAAAGCGTGCAGATACTACAACTAGAAACCTATAATTTTTTAAAACTTTTCTTGTTTGTGCAGGATATAGTGAGTAATGTGTCACTATTGGATGATTATTCCCCCTACAACTTCGTTTACTTGCGCAAATTCAAATGAACATAAGATAAAATATAAATATACTTATGTGATAACGTTGGTGAGCGCCCGCCATCCAATTATTGAAAATTAAAATGTGAAAGTGGAAACTTGGAAAGCAAAATTTTTCAAGTCAAATTCAGTTAAAAAATAAAAGCGAATGTGCCCACATGGCCATATATAAATTATATTGAGGGTTGCTTTCGCTGTACAGCAAGAAATAAACGCTCTCTCAACGGTAATAATAAAGAATTTTATTGAAAACTAAATTTGTGGAAAAAGACGTGTTGACGGTGGTTTGAGGGTTTGCTGGAGAGCCTAGTGTGGATTCGGTCGTAGGTATCTGGGTACGCGTCTGGTTGCCGGCGCCAGTAGACCCTTCTTGGAACGCCGGTTCGTCCGGCGGCGGCGGCGTCCTGCGGTGCTCTTGACGTCGTGCTTAAAAATGGGTCACTTGCGAACATGTGTACCCACACACCCCCCTGCCAGTATGGATGCCATCACGGAACTTGCAGTCGGTCAGGGAAACGGACCCTTCTACCGGACCTAGTGGTAATTACCTTGGGTGTGGTTGGCACAGATAATGGGGCAGAAATTGATGGAAGGCTATTGTTCTCGTTCCTGGTATCTGTCCCATCATTCAAACAATACGCTGGTTTGACTCTGTCTATGGACACTTTAACTTCGCGACCACGCACTAACACCGTGAATGTTTTGTCGTCACGATCAATTACTGTAAACGGACCATCATATGGGTTCTGTAGTTGAGTTTTAACGCCGTCCGCACGCACAAAAACGTCGCTGTTGCTAAGTCTTTAAAAACGAATGGCGTCTTGTCGACATGGCGTTTAACTCCGGCTGGACGTAAGCTTTCCATATGACGTCTGAGATCCTTCACAAAATTCGCTTCGGTGCTGAGCTCTTCGTTTGTCCTGCGGGAATGAAGAAATTCTCCGGGTAGGCGTAGATGTTGTCCGTACACCATCTCGGCCGCGGTAGTTTGAATGTCTTCTTTCCATGCTGCACGTATTCCCAATAGCACAGTGGGAAGAATACTAGTCCATCGCTCGTTTTGGTGGCATTTTATCGCTGCCTTTAATTGGCGGTGAAAACGCTCTACTATGCCATTTGCTGCTGGGTGATATGCGGTGGTTCGGAGATGAGTCGTACCTAGTAAACTATTCAGGCGTCTGAATAGGTGCGATTCGAACTGTCGACCCTGATCCGTCGTTATTCGCAAGGGTGATCCAAATCTGTATATCCAATTCGCATATAAAGCGCGAGCTACAGTTTCTGCCTCCTGGTTCTCTAGCGGGATTGCTTCTGGCCATCTGGTGAAGCGGTCTACGCAGGTTAAGCAGTAGCGGTAGCCCTCGGATGGCGGCATCACGACGATATCCACATGGATATGTTCAAATCTCGTTGACGAAGGTTGAAACGAACCTGTCGGAGAAGTCACGTGTCGTGTTACTTTTGCGCGTTGGCATTCGACGCAGCAACGTGCCCATCGTCTGCTATCACGCTTTATTGACGGCCAGACGAAACGTTGCGTAAGGAGCTTGACTGTGGCGTTAATACCGGGATGCGAAAGACGATGCATAGAGTCAAACACTACTCTACGAAATGGCTTGGTGATAAACGGCCGGGCCACGTCCGTAGATACGTCACAAAATACAGTCGCGTTCGTGTCGGGTATTTTGATACGCTTTAGTGTGAGGCCGTGTTGTCCGTCGACGTACTCCTTGATTTCGTCGTCATTTTGTTGCGATGCTGCGAGTGCCTCATAGTCTAAAGTCGCGCGTATTTCGTTTACCCTGGACAAGGCATCCGCTACAACGTTCTCGCGACCAGCCATGTGACGAATGTCTGTCGTAAACTGGCCAATGAAGTCTAGATAGCGGAATTGTCGCGGTGTACACTGACTCGACTTTTTCGCGAAGGCAAACGTGAGAGGCTTATGATCGGTGTAAATCGTAAATGTTCTTGCCTCGACCATATGCCGGAAGTATTTAACTGCTTCGTAAATCGCAAGAAGTTCGCGGTCGTAAGCAGCGTATTTGCACTGAGCTGGGTTAAGTTTTTTCGAGAAATACCCTAGCGGTTCCCAATCGTCCTCAACTTTTTGTTGCACTACGGCACCAATTGCAAAGTCAGAAGCGTCACACACTAGAGCAATTTGCGTATTTTCGCCGGGGTGCGCGAGTAGAGCTGCCTGTGCTAAGCTTTCTTTAGCCGCCACGAAAGCACTTTTCGCGTTTTCTGTCCAATTTATGGGTGCTTTCCCTTTCACATCCCCTTTAAGCAGGTCATTCAGTGGCGCCTGGGTACCTGCTGCGTTGGGTACGAACCGTCGGTAAAAGTTAAGGGCGCCAAGGAATTGTCGTAATTGCTTTATTGTCGTAGGCAGCGGGTAGTCTTTTATTGCCTCGACCTTTTCGGGAAGCGGCCGTGTGCCCTCACTTGACACCAGATAACCGAGGAATTTCACTTTGCTTTGTCCGAACACGCACTTTGTGGAGTTAATTACGACGCCGTACTGCCGCAGTCGCTGGAACAGTGTTTCCAGGTGACGCAGGTGTTCCTCTTCAGACGATGAAGCTACAAGGATGTCGTCGATGTACGCGTAGCAGAAATCTAAGTCGCGTAAAACTTCGTCGATGAAGCGTTGGAAGGTTTGAGCTGCATTGCGTAACCCAAAGGTCATATGCGTGAACTCAAATAACCCGAAAGGTGTGGTGATCGCCGTCTTAGGAATGTCTTCTTCCGCGACGGGGATTTGGTGAAAAGCGCGAATCAGGTCGATGGTCGAAAATAATTTCCTACCTCGAAGTGATTGTGCAAAGTCCTGAATATGTCGCACAGGATATAGGTCTGGACGCGTTCGTGCGTTAAGCCTACGATAATCGCCACATGGTCGCCATTCTTCACCCTTTTTTGGCACGAGGTGTAAGGGTGACGCCCACGCACTGCTCGAAGGACGGGCGATACCTAATTTTAGCATATCGTCGAATTCCTTTTTCGCTGCTCGCAATTTGTCTGGCGCTAATCTACGCGGCTTCTCAGCGACGGGGGAACCAGGTGTTGTTTCGATGTAGTGCCTGGTTTGGTGTTGTACAGCCGCAGAAGGAGCTGCAGAACGCGTAATGTCCGAATACTGCTTGAGTAGGCGATGAAACACGGATTCCCCGGAAATCCTTCTCACTGAGGGTGTCGTAGTATGCGCGAGTTGGCCTGGAGACGTAATTTGCGTTGATTCGTCAAGCAATCTTGTTGCGCACGTCCACCAGTAGTCCATAAAAAGATAAAAAGTCTGCACCAATTATCGGTTTAGAGACATTGGCGACGACAAATTGCCATGTAAAACAGCGACGCAACCGGAGGTTTAATGTCATTGTCACTGTGCCATACGTAGCAATTGAGGTACCATTTGCCGCGAAAAGTTCGTACGTCGATTTCGATCGCGACGATTTCACTAGTGCACGCGGATATACACAAAGATCAGCACCCGTATCGATGAGAAACTGGACCTTGGAGTACGTATCCGTAACGTACAAACGGCGCGGAATCGGCGGGCACGGGTCGCTGTTCGCCATCACCGACTGCCCGTCTCGTTTCCCGGACGATACGTGCACGGATCGCGGCACACGCGAGCGCGGTCACCAAAACGTTGGTGATACCAGCATTGACCACTGTCACTGTCACGGCTTCGCGATCGGTCGCCATTGCCAGCGACATATCCACTAACTGTTGCTCAATGCGTTTCAGTCTGTCGTCTTCCGAACGGGTATAATTTTCGAAGTAGTTTTCTTATTTGAGGCTCATGTTGCTTGCTGCGTTGCACGAAATAAAAACCACTCTAACTGCACAAAATCGCGTACTTTCACTGAAAGGATCCCGTCGGGGTCACCACTTGAGGGTTGCTTTCGCTGTACCGCAAGAAATAAACGCTCTCTCAACGGTAATAATAAAGAATTTTATTGAAAACCAAATTTGTGGAAAAAGACGTGTTGACGGTTTGGGCACGCGTCTGGTTGCCGGCGTCGGCGCCAGTAAACCCTTCTTGGAACGCCGGTTCGTCCGGCGGCGTCCTGCGGCGCTCTTGACGTTGTGCTTAAAAATGGGTCACTTGCGAACATGTGTACCCACAATATAAATAAATTGTGATTATGAACCTTATATACCAACAATTAATATACATCACAGAATAATCTGTTATTATGATATAAATTTTACATTATGAGCTGATTTATGACCGGATTGAGCAAAAAATATGTTATGAAACAGATCCAAATACATATTAATTATATAGTATAAAATTACAAATTATAGATTTACCATATACTTATCTATTTATATTAAGGACAAGTTTCTCTAATACTACACTAACTTTGTCCAACGGGCAACAAATCATTAATAATTAATAATTCAATTAACTTAACTTAAACTAAAAAAAAAAATGATTCCAACTGAATTGGTTGACAATTATTTATTGAGAAAATGCACTGTAGGGAAAAATTTTTATATCTCGAGTACCTAGAATATGGGAGAGTTTGTCTTCAGAGGCAGCATATAAATAGCTTCTGTCATGTCTGCCGAGTTTGTTGTGCGAGTGAGACAGAATCAATTCTTTGAACAATTACTTTAAATCATTATTACGTATTTCATTTGTTTTAATTTTAATTGTTGTAATAACATGAAGAAACACTTAGTTTGTTTCGCTTTTAATTTCTCATATTATCAAGACATAGTGTTCGTTAAATCGATTTTTCTCGAAAACGGATAGAGATACCGAAATGAAACTAGAGTAGATAATTAATGAAAAAATGATTGCTCTTTCAGGTTTTTAATCAAGTTTCATGTTAGACATACAGGGTAAAAAGTTATTAACTATATTTTCGGTAAAATTGGTCGTATGTAGCGCCCTCTGTGAGCAACGATGAAATTGCAACACGCATCTTATTCGTCGCTTAAAAAATATAGATTCACAATTTTCAAGTTCCTAACCTACATATTTTCAGAATAATCGCAAAAAAACGATTTAAAATTTTAACTTTCAACATCCTGTATTTCCGAAACTATCAACTTTCGGATAAGGCATGTTGGCGCCAATGGTCACCATTTCACGTGTAGTATCTTCAGATTTCGATTTTCCCATTGTTAATGAATCACCCTGTATATTTATTTCTCTCTTTCCTGTAGGTACACTGTTTATAGAGGTATAGGGCAAAATAATAAAATTTGTGTTATTTTTTTGACCTGAGAAAATCCCATTTCTAAAGATTCAATTTTCATTTTTATGTTTTTCTTTTTTCTTTTCAATTTACGTTGGCTATATTTCAAGAATTTAAAAAAAAATTTCTTATACATTTGGCGCCTCGTTAGTCGTTTGGGGGCCTATTTTCGAAAATAAGTCGGGTTTTGCCGACTTCCCGACTTGACCAGACCGGGCCTGAACACAGCAGGCAAATATATTCCTATTTTCAATAAAAAGCCCCTATAAAAATTAGGCTGCTAATATATTTGTCATAACTCGTACTATTATAAATCATAACTCATACTATTATAAATTCTGGATGTAACTAGATTTTTAATAGGTTTGGCTCACATACTCTTTATTTTGACCTTGAGGTGCATTATTCTGTCCATTCTTAACAAAATACGCTATATTTAAAAATTAAAAGTAGTGAAACCATATGATTGTTCAAACCCTAGTTTTTTCAACTATGCAAGTCACATGGCTTTAGATATAAAGTAAAAGTTTTAAATATACAGGGTGTCCCATAATTAGTGTGCAATACTTTAGCAGTAGATTCTACGATCAAAAATAAAATTATTTTTTCCTATAAGCAAGTATTCCTAAGAGAGCTACGCCCCTCCAAAAGGGGCCTCAGGAGATCATATTTTTCAAAATATTTCCAAAACCAGTTAACGTATCATTATGAATTTTGGTATGTTGGACACTCAATGAATGTTCTAACGAACTACACGAAAACTGTTTAAAAATTTTAGTGAGGGGTCTCAGGCAAGGGTGCTCACGGGTAAAATGCTCCTCCAATTTTTTGCATGTCAGTATTTTCAAATTTAGACATCAAACTATGATAGATATGAGTTTTTCACAAAAAAGTGTACTCTTGATTTACTTTGATAATATGCTTAGTTTTCGAGAAAAATCGATTTTAAAGTTTTATTGTATAATCTCAAGAATAGAAAAGGATTACATGAATAGTCATGAAAACAAACGTTTGTTTACTTGAATTAATTTGACAGATTATTAAACTCAAATTTTTGCTTTCACTTTACGGTGCTGATTAATCTAAAGAAAAAATTAAAAATGCAAAATTTTTACAATCGCGAGCTAGCAGACATTCATTTTGTGTATGGATTTTGTAATAAGAGAGCATTAGCGGCACAAAGGGAATACCAACCGCGATACCCAAATCGGAGGCAACCTGGACGTAGAATATTTTCTACGGTACATAGACGATTAACAGAAAATGGATTGTTTAAAAAAGTACTTTTTTTGTGAAAGACTCATATCTATTATAGTTTGATGTTTAAATTTGAAAATGTTGTCATGCAAAAAATTGGGGGCGCATTTTATCCATGAGCCCCCTTGCCTGAGACACCCCCTGACTCAAATTTTTAAACAGTTTTCGTGTAGTTCGTTAGAACATTCATTGAGTGTCCAACATACCAAAATTCATAATGATACGTTAACTGGTTTTGGAAATACATAATTTGAAAAATATGATCTGAGGCCTCTTTTAGGGGGGCACAGCTCCCTTAGGAAGCATTTTCCGACGCTTGTTTATAGGAAAAAATAATCTTATTTTTGATTGAAGAATCTACTGCTAAAGTATTGCACACTAATTATGGGACATCCTGTATAGTGGCCAACAGAACTAAGTATTAAGGTTTTTAAAATTATTTTTTAGGTGAAAAATACATAGCAATTTTTTTATTTTGTAGCTGAAGCCTTATTTGCTCCTGAACAAAGCATTGAATTTCATACTACATTGGAAAATGTTTACAAAGAAACATCACTACGTGTTTTGGACTTACTCAAAAATAAATACAAATTATATGAACATTTGCAGTCTTTGAGAAGATACTTACTTTTAGGACAAGGAGATTTTATAAGGCATCTATTAGAATTGCTGGCGTAAGTAAAATTTATTTTGTATAAAATTGATTTTGTATATAGAGGATGTCCAGAAATATAAGCAAAAAAAACAAGAAATTATTTTATTAAAAAATAATGGTATAATTTCCTATGACACTTTCTCAAAATAAATATAAGGGCCCTTTAAGCCCTTTAGGTAAGGTGATGTCTGGCATCATCCTTTGAGGAGGATTATTTCCCTTTCATGAGCTTTGTCCTTCATTAAAGCAAGCGTCCTCCTATATCCTACTTTTGAGCAACAACATCCCCCTGTAGGGAAACTTGGAATTCTCTTTCAAAGGCTTGTTGGCATTTAGATACAATTTGATTTAGATTCTTATATATTTTTTTATAATTTTACATCTATTTATAATTTTTATAAATTAACAAGCAATACATACAGGGTGTCCCACCGGGAATTGCGTTGATCGATATTTCTAGGAAAGTACTGCTCCAAAAAGTTTGAAAATTTGACATGAACTTCATTATTTTAAATGGGACACCCTATATATTATTACATTTTTGTATTCTACGTGAAATTTGGGGGTCACTTTATTAATATTCCCTATAAATTTTTTTATACATTTTGAGATATTAATTTTTAAAGAAAAAATTTGACAGATTCAAGGGTCCGCGGTAGGGTTTCTGATTTCTCGGCCTATTTTTTTTCTCGGGTCTCGAGAATTCTCGACTAGGAATTCTCGAATTCTCGAGAAATTTCTAAAACTTAAAAAAGTCATAATTTTGGTATTGCAATGCGAAATATAAACATGCTATTATACTTAACAATCATCATTAACATTTATTATTTATTCAGTAATTTTATTAATTACTTATGTTTCTACTTCTACTAACAAAACTAAATTAAACTTTGAGTTTCTTCTTAAAAACCTTTAACTTGTTTTTTTATTNAATTGATTTTGTATATAGAGGATGTCCAGAAATATAAGCAAAAAAAACAAGAAATTATTTTATTAAAAAATAATGGTATAATTTCCTATGACACTTTCTCAAAATAAATATAAGGACCCTTTAAGCCCTTTAGGTAAGGTGATGTCTGGCATCATCCTTTGAGGAGGATTATTTCCCTTTCATGAGCTTTGTCCTTCATTAAAGCAAGCGTCCTCCTATATCCTACTTTTGAGCAACAACATCCCCCTGTAGGGAAACTTGGAATTCTCTTTCAAAGGCTTGTTGGCATTTAGATACAATTTGATTTAGATTCTTATATATTTTTTTATAATTTTACATCTATTTATAATTTTTATAAATTAACAAGCAATACATACAGGTGTCCCACCGGGAATTGCGTCGATCGATATTTCTAGGAAAGTACTGCTCCAAAGAGTTTGAAAATTTGACATGAACTTCATTATTTTAACCTATACACCCTATATATTATTACATTTTTGTATTCTACGTGAAATTTGGGGGTCACTTTATTAATATTCCCTATAAATTTTTTTATACATTTTGAGATATTAATTTTTAAAGAAAAAATTTGAGATTCAAGGGTCCGCGGTAGGGTTTCTGATTTCTCGGCCTATTTTTTTTCTCGGGTCTCGAGAATTCTCGACTAGGAATTCTCGGGAATTCTCGAATTCTCGAGAAATTTGTAAAACTTAAAAAAGTCATAATTTTGGTATTGCAATGCGAAATATAAACATGCTATTATACTTAACAATCATCATTAACATTTATTATTTATTCAGTATTTTTATTAATTACTTATGTTTCTACTTCTACTAACAAAACTAAATTAAACTTTGAGTTTCTTCTTAAAAACCTTTAACTTGTTTTTTTAAACAACTTCATTATNTGGACTGACGAGTCAACATTTACCAGAGATGGCATATTTAATTATCATAATGACCATACGTGGGCACCTGTGAATCCTCATGCTGTCAGGCCCTCCAATAATCAATACAGATTCAAAGTTAACGTATGGATGGGTATAATTGGAAATTACGTTCTTAGACCAATTATACTAGAAAATACATTAAATGCAGAGGCATTTCTTGATCTTCTTCAGAACGAACTGCATAATATATTAGAAGAGGTTCCTTTAAATTTTCGGATTAATTCCTGGCTTCAAATGGATGGTTGCCCTGCACATAACAGCAGGGAGATTCGCGCATGGCTAAATGAGCATTATGAAGATAGATGGATAGGACGCTTTGGTACAGTTAGGTGGCCTCCTCGAAGTCCTGATCTAACTCCGTTAGACTTCTTTTGGTGGGGTAGATTAAAATCTTTGGTATATGAAGTACCAATTGAAACTCGAGAACAGCTCGAACAAAGGATTTTTGCTTGTTGGGAGCTACTTCGACAGCAAAATGGAGAAGTGCGTCGCACAGTTGCTTCCGTGCGGAGAAGGTGCGCTTTATGTATCCGTCAAGGGGGAGGTTACATCGAAAATTATTAAGTCATTGTAAATATGTTACTAAGTTATAAATAATTTTTTCAACAATTTTGTTACTTTAATTTAAAAAAGCAGTCTTAAAATAAAAATAAAGTACTATAAAGTTTGTGTATTTTCGATTTTTACGGTGTTTATTACCTTTGCCCTTGATATTGTTGCCAAAAAAAAATAGTAAACTCAAAAGTTGATATATCGTTGAAGAGCTTACTAAATACAGTAGTTTTTGCTGAAGAAAAAACACGTCCTCATTAACAAATTTTTGGCGTTATCACCAATAAGGAGATACCACTAATTTTGCTCATTTCACAATTATTACATTTAACTTTTTACAGCACCTGGTATAGAAGATTTTTTAAACACTCATATATGCTCGTCTTGTAGTAAATTTAACGCTCTTTCCGACGGTATGTCTAAATTTGATGTGGTTGTAAGAATAACAGAGATATTTTTGTTTTTATAAAAAAAGGCACAAAATTTTTTGAAATCATAAAATATTAAATAAAAGAGCAACTATCAACTTTCCAAAAAAATCTTATAGTACTTTTTTGTTGAAAATTACTTGTATAATAATCCCCTGAAGTTTGGCTATCAGCACCCGTTACACCTTGTATATATATATATATATATCAATGTCCGATATGTCAAAATACAACTAAATCTAAATCCTTACGTAATTGGAAAAAAGGCAGAAATGCCTGAAAGAGGTCTAACAATTATTACAAGATGTCTTATTTTCTTAATAAAAAAAACATCATTAGGTTTTTTAATATTATCTCGCCTATTATTAGAGATGGACCCAACAAACCTTATATGACTATGCTCGACAAGGAACGTTCTATCCAAATATGTAAAAATGTACAGGGTGTTCCATTTAAATTAACAAAGTTAACATCCGCGGCCTTTTTGTTTGAACTTTATTTGTTTTTCTACTATCATTTTCGAAAACTTAATAAAAAATCGTGCAACTTTTGTATTTCACATTTTTGTATAACTCTTAAAACAAAAAAGTTAAAGGGGGGGGTCAAAATATAGTGAATCACCCTGTACATTAAAAAAAAAGAATCATCAAAGTAAACTAAAGCCTTAAAAACTTAAAATAAATAAATCATGAGCTGGTAGAGAAACCACTTTAACCGCTCAGTTATTTGTCGAGAAACGAATTGAACGCTTGAACGAAAGGAACTCCAGTCAAGAACTTAAGACGCGCGTGATTTTTATATTTCTCGATTTCTCGATTTCTCGATTTCTCGACACTTTTTTCTCGTCTCGAGTAAGGCCATATTTCCCGGGAATTCTCGCTTCGAGAAGTCTCGACCAAAAACCCTAGTCCGCGGAGATGCTAGTAACTCTTTTCAAGAGAGTGATGTCAAGTGGATTTTTGATACCCGTAAAGGGCATAAGTAACACTACATTATGGTATACCAACAAATTAAAACATTTAATACTAGGCGTTTCATTTTTGCTGTTACATTTGATAACTTCAAACAAATGTAACTTTGTTAACTTAAATGGAATACCCTACTCTGTCATATGCAGATTAAAATTTGCTTTTAAGCCATATAATTTAACAACTAACTTGACAAATGTCAGTAGTAGTACTAGTGAAAGGGGCCGTCTCAGCCTGGCAAGTAGGTCACATGTGGGCCCTTTTTGCCTGCCCCACCGTCCCATCACCTGTCCACTCTCTGCCTCTGACCCTCCTCGAAGCTACCAGACGCCCTAATGAACGCTAGGATTTTGGTCCATGGAAGGTCCCTCACCTCAACCCCTTGCAGCTCTACCGTACCAATGACTATATATATGTCTTAACCTCCCAAAGGCTACACAGTATCCCAGAAGTTGGACAGGGGTGTTCTCCCCTACTCCACATTTCGGGCATAAAGGGTCCTATTTTTCCTATTAAAACTTGACAAATTCCAAGTTATTTTAATTGTTTTGGAGTGTTTCTGGTCATGGCCAATTTGACAACAGGTCTGATAACGAGAGTGTCCAAAAAATAGAAAATTGCAAATATCTCTAAACATAGTACGGCAACCCTAACAACGCTTATATGGCTTGAAAGGAAATTTTAATCTGCATACAACAGAGTAAAAAAATACAGGGTGTTCCATTTAAGTTAACAAAGTTATAGCTGTTTGAAGTTATCAAAATATAACAGAAAAAACGAAACACTTAGTATTAAATGTTTTGATTTGTTAGTATACCATAATTTAGCGTTACCTATGCCCTTTACAGGTACCAAAAATCTGTTTGATATCACGCTCCTGAAAAGAGTTACTATCATCTCCACAGACCCTTGCATCTCTGTCAATTTTTTTCTTTAAAAATTAATATTTCAAAATCTATAACTCCTAAGTATAGGGAATATTTAATAAAGTGACCCTTAAATTTCACGTAGAATACAAAAATGCAATAATATATAGGGTGTCCCATTTAAAATAACAAAGTTGAAGTCGACTTTCGGTATAACTGGAAGTGCTGAAGAGTTCTAGATATTTTAGTTGTGTTCGCCTTTGGGACATTGCTACGTTGCCAAATTTTCAAATTTTTCAGTTCAGTACTATCGTAGTTATAGATCGACGCAGTTCCCGGTGGGACACCCTGTATATAAAATATTAATAGACTCATTATTAATTTGTAATTAGCCTCCTTGAAATTTTGTAATTTGTTTTTTGCTACTTTATTAAAGTTTATAAAATTGTAAAAAATGTTGTTTTGCTAGTGTAGTTAATGATTTCAAGTATTTTGAAGAAAATTAAGAATCCAGTGGCAACAAACCTATTAACGAATTCTTAAAAAAATAATTGATAGTTGCTAAAATATACAGGATGGAAATGGCCTTATGTAGTTTTAAGTGAACCTGAGAAACAATAACTAATTGAAATACGAAAATATAATTTCTTGAGGAATTCTAGTCACCTTACTTTATGGTTGGGAAATGACGGGCTTTACTTTAAGGGTAACTTCCTTGGATGAAAATTTACTAATTTAGATCAAGTAGGTACTGTTTTACTTCATAAAAATTTCGAACCTTGAAAAAAAATGTTTTATTTAATTTTTTTGAGATAATTCCACAGCATTTAAAGATATTTCAGTTAATTTGGTATAATGGGGTTTTTGGGGTAGGTGAAGGTTAGGTAGGCTTATTTTTCACCTAAAATCTAGAGATTGCTAAAGAATACAACAGACTGTGTCTTTTCTTTGCATTTTTATTGTTAGTAGGAATTTTGAGAAAATTGAGATGTTTTATGATACTTTACTCTATTTCTACTGTAAAAAAGCTAAACCTATTGGATATAAAATATCTCGTTATAGAAAAATATGGATTTCAATAAAACATAATTTAACGAGATTCAGCCTTTAGGATGTAGTTCTCCAACAATATTTAGAGATCTATACCTCAGTAGGCCTTGACTTTTAAATAGAGGTAAATAAATTTGATCATAAAAAAGATAAACAAAAATACAAATTTAACAAAAACTAGGACAAAAATATATTTCAGGTATTTCTTGAAACCTCTATGCTTTAGTTATGAAATAAGCCGTCTTTGACTACACCAGAAAGTTGCTTATGCTAAATTTCATTAAAATATCTAAAAAAGTAATCTTTAAAAAATAGTATAGAATTTTTTTGTGGGCCCGTAACTTTCAAGCATAATTGTATTGACATAACTTGATCTTAATCAGTTTATTTTCGTTCAAGGAAGCTACCTTTGAAGTATGACCCATTTATTCTCGCAGGTTCTGTATACCAAAAAATTTAAGTATTATACTGCATTATTTTGCCAGGGCAAATAATATTTTTATAATTTAACATAAAGATACCTAAGTTAAGTTTAAGTGATTATCATATTTCAGTCCAGAATTGAATAAGCCAGCTGAAAACATCTATGGCCATACATTGACCGCCATTTTAGAGTCTGCTATAAGAGTTACAAATGCACAGTATGAAGATGAGGACACTCTAAAGCGTTTAAATGTTAGTTTTATGAGTCACTCCTCAGGAGATATGGGTTGGGATGTATTCAGTTTAGTTTATATCGTTGATGGACCAATTGGAACTATATTTCAACAAACTATGCCAACGTATCAAAGTTTATTTGGAGCTTTGTGGAAAGCAAAGAGAATGGAATTTGCACTTGCCAATATGAGACGGCAACAAATTTCTATGGCAAAACTCTTTAGAAGGATTAAAGGTGAGTATGAAAGATAAAATCTGTAAACAGTAAATCAGTGTTTGAAGAATTTCTCACGTTATTTAAAAATGTTCAAATACATATATCTATTTTAATTTTTAAATTCATATACTTTGACATACAATCAGTTATCATGGATCAGTTATAGAGAAAGAAATATATAATAACCATGCTTAATGACAAGGGAGTTAAACATTGTGGTGTATTGAAAACTAAGCAATGTGGCAACATTGCAAATGTTTACTTCTAACAAACATAAAAATAGCTCTGGTATTAGTATTATGCATTATTCTCTCATAATGTGCTATCCTCTTATTATTTTTTTTAATATCGTATGGACCTAATTCTAGTAATATTTTTTTGTGATTTCATAGAAAAACAACCTGTTTTTTTATTTAGTATGTGTTTAGAGCACTATGTTTAGAATAACAATTGACTTTTTTGGCTTCACCCACAGAAACATAAAGACAAAAAAGAAACCACTGTTGTATCAAACTGAATAAGAATAAACAATGAATTGAAACAATGGTTATTTTAACGTGATTCAATAGAACTTTTTCTCGGACTTACATTGGGGTAAGGTTTGATAGATTCATCTTTAATAAGAAGGGAGACATGGCCACGAGTGTGTTCTCTCTTTTTAAGGGCCATAACGGAGCACCATACCGCATATATATTTTTTTTATTCCAGAGAGCCTCTAATAAACACGCCGCTTATTAATTTTTTTTATCCATCATGCACTGTATGAGGTGTGTGGTGCGAGGTTCCCAAAAATACTAAGCTCCAGTTTTCTGTGCAAGGCTTTGGTCCAAAGTCTAGTGTGGTGCTAAGTGGGGTGTTTCATTATGGCTATATGCATTTAATTCAATGGTTATATTTGGTATGAGGGTACGATACTTGGAGCGGTGCTATGTGCGGTGCTTCGTTATGGCCGCCTACATTGAGGTTACAGCAGACTTTTTTGGCTATATTTCCCTTATTATTAGATACAAAGCTATGAAAACTAATGTTTCTATAATACTAAAGCAGCATTCTATACAAATATATAAAAATTAAACATGATATTCGATTATTTTTCCAGGTACTTTTTTAAATAACAAAATAATTTCCTAAAACTTTGGTCCATGTCCATTTTTTTAAAGTGTAAAAATGCGAGGCATATCCTCAAAGTAAAATAACAATTTTAAGAAATCAAAACAACAGTATATTTATCAAAAATTTACATATTCAGAAAGGTATATCAAACACTATCTTTCGAGGTAGTCTCCTTCAATCTCAATGCACTTCATGAGCCGAGGGATGAGCTTTCTGATACCTTCGTCAAAAAAATTGCCCACCGTTTTTTGGACACATTGTTTCACAGCACTGTATAGAAAACCTTTTTCTACCTATAAACATCTTCAAAGAAATGATGAAAATCAGAAGGTGCCAGGTCAGGACTGTGAGCGGGGTGGTTGATGATGTTCCAACCGAATTAATCCAAGAGTTGCTTTGTGGCGTTGGCTGTGTGGGGACGTGCATTGGCATGCAACA
Organism: Anoplophora glabripennis; assembly: GCF_000390285.2. Taxonomy (NCBI): domain Eukaryota; kingdom Metazoa; phylum Arthropoda; class Insecta; order Coleoptera; family Cerambycidae; genus Anoplophora; species Anoplophora glabripennis. Next base: position 299,787 of record NW_019416775.1, read on the forward strand.
AGCACACCCCTTCGTTAATATAACCCTTCTTTTGTTCTGTACCACCTTCGTAGTGTTTTCAGGGTTTCACAGTCATGTGCAGCATTAATTGTTTCCTCTTGGGGCAAAAAGTCAATGAGGAGAATCCCTTTACAGACTTAAAACACAGTTGCCATGATTTTTCGGGCTGAAACAAAAGTTTTAAATTTTTTGGTTGATGGTGAAGACAGATGTCGCCACTGCATTGATCATCTTTATGTCTCAGTAGGCCACCCATGTTTCGTCGCCTGTCACAATACAGTCAAGTTCACCTTCCAGTTTGAAGTGCTTGAGAAATTCCCATAATTCTGTTAATCTATGAGCTGTTTTGGTACCCACCTCACACAATTTTCGATAACCAAGTGTTTCAGTAATAATTTGTCAACTTCTTTGTTCCTCATAAACATTCATTCTGCCAGCTTTATACTCATGACACCACTTGTACACGTTAGTATGATTCATCACACCATCTTCATAAACAATTTTGATTGCATTAAAAATCTGAAACAGCGCCTTTCCCTTTGCAAGAAGAAACTGTTTTACGCTCCTCAGGATTCGGCATAGCGGCACTCACTTTAATGCACCATTACAACAACAGTTCTCAAATCACAAACTAGCACGCGTTCTGCTCCCAACACCTTGGCTTTGAATACAGTTTTGCCAATATTGTTAAAAACAAAAGCTGCAGAGCATCATAGTCTTAGTACTCCTACTTTGTGGATACACCTCATAATAGAGCTTTTTAGTAGTGACGTCACATACACCAAATAATAGGCAACCCCATAGTGCACATTGTCATGAAAAATTTTCAATATCGATTTTCGACCTTTAAATTTATATAACAATATTGACTTTTATAGTAATTAATAAATTAAAATTATATTAATGTTACTGAGCATGCGCATTAAGAGATAATTTCATGTAAGCGAGTAGCCTCGTATGTCTCTAATAAACTACTTGAAGAAAAAAACACTCGACAAACACACTAACATAATACAACACCAAGAAAAACTATAAAGATACTTAGTAGAACTAGAAAATACCGTGATTAAACAAAACAAGAGAAAATACGCTAATAATAACAGCAATAACATCTCCACAAGATCTCACCTGCGGATGAGGCTATTCGTTCCGAGCATGAGCTTTAGGAATAACACAGCTAATGGGAATATTCTTTTATATCGGTTTTTATAAGTTTTAAGCATATTAATGTATCTGTTTTACGAAACACTTGTTCGTTGTTCTTAAATGCTTCCAAATCCTGCTAAAAATAAATTAATTTGAAGTTGTTCATTTTTAAAGTATCTATGTAAATAATACAAAAGGGTCAGATTCGGTTTGTACAATTTCAACTATGACAATTTGTTGCGGGTTGCCTAAATATGTGACGTCACACTAAATGAGTCTATAGAAATAAGAGAGATAGAATGTTATCTGAATATTCCTTGTACGTCATTATTTCATGATTACTGATTCGAGTATTGCGTCATTTCTTTTTCTTGTTCTTCAACTTTTATTTCTAATCTAAAACATTTCTCCCGATTTTGCAAAATGTACAATCTTGCACAATGGATTTCAACTTGAATAATAAATTAAACATATACTTTTCATCCAAATACTATTTCATGTTTTAATTAGTGCTGGCAAAAACCGGAAAAAAGTGAAACCGGTTAACCAGGTTCCGTAAAAACCGATTTCAGATAAAACCGGTTAGTCGAATAACCCGTTACTCGAATCGCCAAAACCGGATATCTGAAAATCGGTGCTTCGTAAAACTGACGAGATATACGATGTTATTCACATATTCACATATTTTAAATTTTAAAGTGAAATCTAATGTTAAAAGTTAAAATGTTAAAACAGTTAAAACAGTTGCACTTGTTACTGTGAATCTTCAATTTATTATTTATATAAATGGATTTGGTCGTTTGGTGTATGTGGGTGTGGGTGACTGTTTTTTTTTATCAGTCTGTGTCTGTGTCCCAGGATAAAATATAAAAATAAATTGTATTTCCCTTAATAGTTCAACCCTTCAGATATGTATGTACTATGTAGTTTGTGTCAATAACTAAGACTATATTATGGTGTTATGTAGTTATTGGCTATAAAGAAAGAATCCGATTATTCGGATGTTTGAAGAGATTATCGAATAATCGATTATTTGAATAATCTGATATTTGAAGAATCGAATAACCGGTTTTCGGGTTTCGTAAAAATCCGAATTATCTGAAATTGGTTAACCGACTATCCAAAAAACCGATTTCAGTTGCCAGCACTAGTTTGAATGTATTAGGGTTAGTATTGAAAATTTCAACTTTTTTTAGGGATTACTGTAATAATAGATACATATCTTTTTTGTAGAACTGAAACCTGTAATGCATATTATACATATATTAACAAGCAAAATGATCCATTTCTTGCATCAAACACAGTACTATTTTCTGTTTGAAGTTTTGGAATGTTCTTGGGCTGAAATGCAAAATCAGGTTAATAAAGCTGAATGTTTAGATGATATTATTGTGGCTCATACAGTATTTCTAAGTTCCATCCAAAGAGGAGTTCTCTTAGATGAAAATTCAAGAGTAAGTCGTAAAATACTTTTAATTAATTATTTTTGATATAATTATATTTAAGCCAGGTTGAAAAGTGTCTTATAAAAATATAATAACTGATATGAGGTAAATTTATATCACACGTGGTATTTGAAGCCAAACTTTTTGTAACTTTATTAGTCATATTTCTTATTTCATACTTAGTGTTACATATCGCTAAGAATTTGTGAGTAGTAATGATAAATGATTAAAACTTATTTATCCTAAATTAAAAATACTTCTAACTTGGAATTGGTCTATATGCAATGATGTGTTACAGTAAAAATTTCGAGAAAAAAGTAATATTGGCAATTATAATAAACATGAAAAACTATTATTTTGTATTGCAAGCAACAATTTTATTATAAATGTAATTTCTTCATTTCATATGTTCATAAACAAATACTAAGTAGGTTACATTTCATTGTTATTTTATATCACTGAAAAGTGTTTATTCAGTTGGTCAATAATAATGAAAAAATGTACGTCATGCCTCCTAACTTTTTTGTTAGTATGGTAAACTAGGGTTAAAAATAATTAGAACAGTTAACTGTTTAACCATTAACAATTTGTTTTTAGCAATTGTTTTCTCATCTGATATCAATTTATAATTTTGTTGTAAATTTGGAGGCGCACCAAGAAGCATTATATCAAGCCGCGTTAGATGAACATAATGCTTATATGAAGTATTACAGTAAAGTGAATGGAGAAAGTGGTTTTGGTACAACAACTGAAGGAGAAGTAGCAGCTAAAGCTCGAGTAGCAAGCTTTCGCCAGTTTTTAAATACAACGAAATTAAAAATTAAAACATCTGCCCAGACATATGATGTAATTGTTAAGAACTTTTTAGAACTCTTGTCAAAAAGTATGAATATGAATTTGCGTTTGTTGAGTGTAAGATTAAGTTTTAATAACTTTTATAATGTTGCATGACCAAGTATTGATAACATTTCTGGTACTTCCCTCATCTTGGATAGTGAGATTTACTCTGTAGGTCCAAACACTTATGAGAATAATTCGGAAACTTTCATTGATTGTAAAACTTCAAAGAGTTGTAATAAAATTACTTGCTGTTCATCACCTAGTTGCATATCAACTGATACTACAAACATTAGTAACTCAAGGTCTGTTATTTCCTCGAAATATGGAAGTGTGGTTTCATTATTAGACAATAATAAAAAGAAACGTAAGCATATCTGATGTTGTGTTGGATGAAAGGTGTACCATGTAATTATTTAGCACCTCTCCCACATAAGAGATGGTTTTATTTATATTAATGTTGTAGGTATTAGCATTATAATCATGGATATATTCTCATTAGGTTTTTACATAAATCTGAAAATTCCTTTAATTTTTTTTCTATGGATTTAAATAATAGTATTATACATGGTGATTTACAAATGGCGACCAAAAATGAATCCTTGTATTCTTTGGTAAATTTTAAGAGGAGTCTTTCCTACAAAGTTTTTATCTAGGATGCTTTGTTAAAAAGATACAGGGTGTTAAACTTCAAAAAATATTTTTTTAAATAATTTAAAAACTAGTCAGTGAAATAATTTGAAATTGGGCACATTGTCCAAAATTTGAGGGTTTTTCCTAAAATGTACATGCTCCAGTAGCGGAGGTACAGGGTATCGGCATATTTTTCTAAATAAAATAGTACACCACTGCTTTATAGTATATTTTCAGATTCGTCTTTCAATTTTCTACAAATTAGTCTTATATTTTTCGAAAAAAGACTGATTTTAAAAACTTAAAAAACCAACTGAAAACACTTACTTAAATGACATGACTTGACTAATCATTCGATTATTTATTTGAGTAAAGAAATTAATAACACTAGTCATCATTTTAATGATTTTATTTGAGTAAATGCTCAAAAATAACTCCATTTCCACGAAAACAGACGCGACATCTTTTTAGTAACAAAAATGTAAATTGTTCGAAATTTATTGTTGCTTAAATCTTATGAAAAGCACTATTTATTCTTTCTTCTAACTGCTCAGCAGCCTACTATGTAATTTTGAACCGCATTTTATTCGAATATCAAAGTGTCTTCAGTTCATTTTTTCGGAAAACATAGAGTAGTAATTTGTAGAAAATTGAAAGACGAATCTGAAAATATCATGGTTGTTACCGTAAAGCAGTGGCGTACTATTTTATTTAGAAAAATATGCTACGGATACCCTGTATCTCCACCACTGGAGCATGTTAATTTTAGGAAAAGCCCTCAGATTTTGGAAAATGTTTACATAAATACATGTGCTCAATTTCAAATTATTTCACTTAGTAGTTATTAAATTATTTAAAAAACTTAAAAATAGTTTTTGAAGTTTAACCCCCTGTATCTTTTTAACGAAGCGTCCTAGATAAATACTTAATGGGAAAGATTCCCCTTAAAATTCACCAAAGGATATGAGGTTTCATTTTTGGTCACCATTTGTGAATCACCTGTATATAAGAAAGTGTTTATTAATTCAGCATATTCACACTTGAGATAAATAATGTACCTAATGTAACCTAATGTACACTTGTAGAAAGGCAATACAATACAATGCCTTGTCTAATTTTTAATTTTTGACTTGATTTGAATACATTGTTACAATTACACCAATCAATTAATAGTTAATTACAATGAATGTAATTTCAAATTACCTTAGTAACATTCTAATATACAAAATATTGCTTAGAAAAGTATGGCAGTGATTTATACTGTGTACTGCATTGTTTATTGTAAATTAACTTACATGATAATATGGGGTGCAAGTAATTTCTAAAAATGTAGATAGTACGATATTACACCTTTCATCCAAATATTTTGTTGTTTATATGTCTCAATGTATTATATTAAAATAATCTAATTGTTATGGCCATTCATATAAGACTGTTATATTTTTCGTTATTATTATTACTTACCATTTAATAATGCCATTACAAAATTTATTGAAACTAGAAGTTTGTGATTAAAAATATGATATTTTCTAAGTGTTAATTATTGTTTGTTTTGTATAACATAGATTTATTATAGTAACTCAAATATACATACAACAATAACATCGTAATGATAAATTAGCATTGGTACAATGTTAATATTTAAATTAATATAATGTTTTTTTGTAAATCTTTTACCTTTTTATTGATAATAAAATTTTGGTAAAATATTGACCTATTTTTTTAATATTCTACTTTAGCATTTGGTAATTATATTTTCTAACTCTTGTGTAGACATGCACAGGAAAGATGCAAGGCATATCCATAAAGAGCACTCTATTTTTTTTAAATCGAAGCTGCAGTATCTGAGTATTTTTCGGCATTATGTTGAACCGTGAGCTGTTTTGGTATCCATCCCATATACAATTTTCGATAAACAAGTGTTTCAGTAATGATTTCATGCAGAAGTGATTGGAGATTTGTAGAAACACTGTGTTCATCTCGTCCAAGGTCAAACGATGGTCACCATGAAGCATTTCTTCGATCTTCACCATCTCATCAGTCACAATTGAGGGAGACCCAGTCCTTTGTTCATCATGAGCATTCTACCAGCTTTATACTTACTACACCACTTGTACACATTAGTACAATTACATCATTCCCATAAACAGTTTTTATTTTGTTAAAAACCTGAAATGGCGCCTTTCCTTTTGCAAGAAGAAACCGGATATGCTCACCTCGCAGCTGGCGGAATTCAAAATAACAGTACTCTTTTTCAACACTCCACTACAACAACAGTTCTCAACTGACTGAGACAAATGAGCGTGATCTGCTCTCAACACCTTGCACTGTTGCCAACTTTGTCGAAAACAAAAACCACGGCATCAGAGTCTCTATACTCTTACTTTGTGGATATGCCTCATAGTTGGGGTTTCAGTGACTGAGGTTACCGAGTGCGTGAGTTAAATTAGGAGTTTTAGCTAAATCTTTTAACTTTTTATTTATTTGTTATTTTACCATTACACCATTTACCATCGATAGTAATTTTTTCTAACTTCTGTGCAAAAATGTACAAAGATAATTGAGGGTGATTCAATTTCCTTAAATTGGGGGAGATGTGATTTTTGTTGTTAAAAGTTTTCGAAAATTGCGTCCAAGACATCTTAACTAATTTTGTTTCTATTTCCTTGGGGAATACGAAAACTCCTCTAAATGTTGAATTTGGCCCATCATGTACAAAGGATTACATTAGCTATTTTTGAATTCTAAGTTAATACGTGACATAATAATATTAATTAAAAATTTATTTCCTATGCTGAAGAAACTAAATTTCTTATCAGACGAACCCCATCCTATTCAACTGAGATTTTCGGTAAAACGATACACTATACCGATTTTTAACAAGTATACATTTTTTATGTAGGATTATCCATGGAATCTAAAAATGAATCTCAAATGATTATTAGGTCATTGGCATAGAAGTTGGGGTAAAAAATTCTGCTTTACTACCCATTCCTACGCCACTGACCTACAAAAATTTGTAAATTGTATAGTAAATTATGCACGTGTAAATGTTAACACTATACCAAATTTGAACCAATTTGTTATAAGCATACCAAAGATGTACAGTGAAAACGGTTAGACTTAGACCCTTGCTCTTTATTAGGCAATTCTGAATTATTTATTGAGTTTTATTTGTGGTTAAAGTTTGTTTCACTTGAACTGAAACACCCTATATGTATTTTTTTTAATAGAAAAGAATATGGTGGCTAAATGAACAATAAAACTCATTAAAGTATAGAACAAAATATAATTTAAAATTAAAATTAGTACATTGAAATTAAATTGAATGTTATAACACTTACTGTAGTATATCGCACAATCTCAAATGGGCTTGCTTATCAAAACTATAAGTCCGTTAATTTTTAAGTATATATTTAAATATATTTTCTCCTGAGTAGTTCAACAGATACCTTTTAAACATATAATTTATACCTATACCTAATAATAAATTTTAATACATCAAACATGTAATATATACAAAATAACAGATAATCACACTAAACAAAATTTAAGTACAGGAAAATCAATGCTTTGTACTAAAGAAGAAATCATTAGATATTAATGTAAGTATAATATTCCGAGAGTCATTTATTTTAAAGAGCCCTCTGACAATAATAAGTAGCTACTAGTTATTCCAAATTTCCAGAGCTGCATTTGGTGTCACACTACATGTTGCTTTTCATCAAAAGTAGCAGGATGAATCATTTATGCTGATAAACTTAAGTATTTAATTAAAAATGCTTCAAGCATAAGTTTTTTTAAAGGTGGAAGGAAAACGGATAACTCATTTTTCAAAAGCAACTTAAAATTTCTTGTCTTATCGAAAAGCACAAAATTTTGTGAAAGAATTTTTGTGTCTGGTGTTTATTTTGAATAAAATTTGATACTGAATATTAATTTTCGAAACATTTAAATGACTCATATCTGCATGTGTCAGACCCAGGCATGAATGAAAATTAATGACAGTGACATATTTCAATTGATTACAAATATAATAACCTACTCAAATCTATGCTGGCAATTCATGATTGAATTAGTTTTCTATTTTGGTTAAAACTTTGTGTTTCATTAATTTTGTTTAATACGTCCTGATTTTTTTAAATATTTTTGCACAATTTGGTCGTAAGTAGGTACTGTACTGAAAAGTTAAAGTAGGCTGACAAATTTGATATACAGGGTGTTTATTAAGTAGTTGTACAAACATTAAAGGGTGAATCTTTGACTAATTTTAAGATAAAAAGTTCTTATGAATACAGGTGCGCAACGACTTGGTTCTTGAGATAGATATAGCCTCTAAAAAAAAATTTTTGTTTGGTATTTCGATTATATTTTTGTTCAATAACATAACAATTTGACGAAATTCGGGAAACTGGGAGTATTGATGATAAGAAATTCAAATATTTCCTTATAGTTTTTTGTTTAATGTTAGAAGGCGCCACATACAGTGTTGTACCTGGATTTAAATAACCATAACTTTTTGTGTTGCACTGTATGTCATTATTGACTAAACACCTATTTTCCGTTAAATTTTACGTACATATGGTACTCTTAGTCGTTGTTGCTGAAAGCAGACGTTTTGTAAAAAAATGGGCTTAAAGTTAAACCTGCATTGGAATTTTGTAAGTTGAATCACTAATAAGAGTTTTTGAGAAACAAGTAATAAAATGTGTCTTATTGATTGTATTGCGATGTAACAAACTTAGATCATTTACAAGACTAAGACTAAACTACTTCTACAAATAAGTTAATTAATAACATTACAATAATTGCTGAAACAAAATTATTTTTTGAAGAATCTCAAGGACCAAGTCAAATTTTTATCTTAAAATTAGTCAAAGATTCACCCTTTAAAGTTTGTGCAAGTACTTAATAAACACCCTGTATACATACAATGCAGGATGTTTCATAATAGTATGTCTTTATAGAGGGGGTGAATTTGCCCGTGATTTTAAGTAAAAAAGTTCATATAAACATATCCGTAAATGCTTCGTTACCATATGTAGTACAGGGTGTTAAAAGTTTCAATAATATTTCTGTTTTCTTACACGTTTATGAGACATGTAACTCAGATTTGGAAGGTAGGCTAACTTAGATTAACTTTAATTAATTTTTTCAATAATATAATTTTTGTATTTATATAATATTGTAATAAATTTTTTGTAGGTAATACAAGATCCTTAGAGTATGTTTTTTACCATTTCATTTCATTTAAATTTTTTGACTGTTAACTTTGTTCATTTTTATTTATTTTCCTGAAATAACAAAAAAATTTCAAGATAAGTACGTATCGCTATCATATTTTTATTCAGAAGAACATTTATATCGCATGTCCAATGCCAAAAAGGCATATAACTTTTTTTTTAGATTGCTAATCACTTCAGTATAAAAATAATAAAATAAAAAATAAATGCCAAAAGGCCTATTGAAAAAAATATATATGCCATTTTGACATTAATTTCTTTTATTGTAAGAATATATTAATTTGAAGTGATTTCAAAGCGGTTAAGCAAAAACAATTTTTTATATGCTTTTTTGGCTCCTACGGTGGACCTATATATAGCATATATCTTTTTGGCATTAGGCACGCGATATATTGTAATGCCACATATAATATAATATTATATTATTATTTAATATATTATATATTTATCGTTGTTTTCTCAACCAGTTGCTCCAAAATAATGTTTAGTATTTACTAATATATCGCTATCCTTCTCTGTCGCATGAATAAATAGCATGCGCGCTCTCTTTCATCTCGCGGTCACGTCGCGCGCAGCGGCAATGTTGCGTCCTCTTCTATCGCACGGGAGAGTTAGCTCGGACCTCTTTGTTGCAACTTTCATCCGACGGTCACGTCGCGCGCAGCTACAACGCTGCGTCCTCTTCTATCGCACGGGATATTTAACTCGGACCTCTTTGTCACAAGTTTCCACTCACATAAAATTTTCAACTTTCAAAACTCGACAACCGTCATTCAGCCCAGATTTTTTATAGACAACCCTATATCATCGTGTTCGCAATTAAATAGCGCTTATTTTGATATAAGATTTATATATTAAACAAATAGGTGAAAATAAATAGTATCGATTTACCTGTTTATACCTGCCAACCCAGTAGTTCCGCCAGAAAAAAAATAGACAACCCAACGTTTGTATATTCTATAGGCTTCATACTTTCGGTTGGTATTAAATTTATTCGTTAAACTCACGAGTGCAATATGTATTTAATAAAAAGTCATTTTTCAATTTTTAATTAATCATACTCTGGCCAGGAATTTTTTAGCCAACCCACTCGAGATATATTTTCTAATATATTAAATTTGATATAAAATACTTTTCATCCATTAATCAGATGGGTGAAGGTCGTTTCTAGTTCGGATCTTAGACTATATGTACTTTGCGTTCCAAAGGGGGACGGTCAATTAGGCCGGTTTTCGTTTTTATTATTTATATCCAATAAATAATCGATTCCACCCCAAATAGGGCCTCTCCCTTCCTTGTTAGTCAAGATTAAGGTCAGTTAGAGGTCAGATTGAGAAAAAGTGCATTAAATCAAAGGATCTCGGAGTTTAGGTTTTTTGGGTTGCTGAGGCCGAATCGGAGGTTAGTTTGTCTGCATCAGGCCATTTTAAGGTTGTTTCAAGGTCATTTCAAGGTCAAATTGAGATAAACCCGAGCAATTAAGTCTAACCGCCTGTTATACACATATTTGGTGTTGCTGAGTTCAAATCTGAGGTCAGTTTATCTGTGTTAGATCATTTGAAACCCACTGTAAGGTCATTTGAAAGTTAATTTATGGAATCAATTATTGTTCTTATAATCGCTGAGTTCGAATCCGAAGTCCATGTATATGTATTAATAAAGGTTCTTATTATTCCAAGGTTGATTTGAGAAAAATGACTTCTGGTAGGGTCAGTGAGAGACAATTTCAGACCCCTCTGTTTTCTACCGAAGCTAAAATTGTTGATACTAAAAATACCTAGGTTTTTAAAATCATTCGAGTTCGCAAGGTTTAGGCAAGTTCATTAGCAGATTTTTTATCTCGAATGCTACTTATTTGACACCAAAATGACCTGTACAAAGGTTGACGGATTTCGCACGGGTTCCACATTAGTGATCTCTTGACCTAAAAGTTGGTCAATCCTTCAAATCTTCGGTTTACATTAAGCTAATCGACACAAATCAAGTGCCTAGTGGAGAACTAAATCGTCATATAATTGGACCTTGGATTCAAATTAAGACTTTTCTTGGTTTGACCTTTAAATGACTTTGAAATTACCCGCAAATGACCCGATGCAGACAAACTGACCTCAGATTCGAACTCAGCTATCCCAAAAACCTATATAACAAGCGGTTAGACTTAATTGCTCGGTTTTTTCAATTTGACCTTGATATGACCTATAGATGACCTTTAAATGATCTGATACAGGCAAATTAACCTCGGATTCTAACCCAGCTACCCAAAATCCTGCATAACAGGTGGTTGGACTTGATTGCTCGGCTTTTTCTCAATTTGATTTTGAAATTAACTTGAATCAATCTTAAAATGGCCTGATACAGATAAACTAACCTCAGATTTGGATTCAGCGACCCAAAAAACCGAGATGTTTTGATTTAATACATTTTTTCGCAATCTGACCTCTAATTGACTTTGATCCTGACTAGGAAGGAAGGGAGAGGTCCCGTTTGGGGTGGAATCGATTAGTTACCTATTGGATATAAATAATAATTTTTTTTTTGGCCAAAAATGAAGGGGGCCGAAAACCTGCCTAATTGACCCTCCCCCTTTGAGCTACATATCTCAAAAACTGTGTAGACAAAGAAAAAACAGAAAAATTATCGAAACTTTAACACCCTGTACTATGAACAAAGCATTTACGAACAAATGTTTATATAAATTTTTTTTTATTAAAATCATGCGCAGATTCTCCCTCCCGTATATAAAGACGTACTATTATGAAACATTCTGTATAGACATACATTTTAGTTCAAGATAAATTTTCCTAATAAAACTTTTCTAGGTGCTTAGAAAAAGTTTGTTTTATCTACAAGCAGTGTAAACATTGAAAAAAGTAAGTCGTTCTAAGTTGTCTAATAGCTGTTTTACATTGACAATTTATTGATCAATTAATTCATGAAGTCGCTTCATCAAGAAATTGGACAAGTGTAATGCACCAAATCTGCTGTCAAATAACTTCATGAATTTATTCATCAAGTTCTTGACGAATTAGAGCATGTTCTAATTTTCGTCAATTTCTTCGTGAAGTTCGGAAGTACCAATCCAACAGATTTCCAGCCTCAGATCAGTAATGAGGTTATGTTATTGGAATATGTAAATAATTGTGTGGCGTCGTGCTAGTTTTGCATTGTTTTTACTGATTTGTTACTTACAAAAACTAATATTGCAATATGTTACTAACTATAATAATTATGTAATTGTGGGAGATTTTAATGTACCTGGTCTTATGGCATTATTAGATGATCCCAAGAGCAGAAGTATGAAAAGCTTTATTGACTTCTTATTAGTTGTTCAACACAATTCAATCACTAACTGTAATAATTCAATTCTCGATCCTGTCTTATCTGTAAAACGTTACACCGTTGCTCGCGATCACGCTCCCCTTGTCTTTGAAGACTCTCATCATCCTGCACTTGTTTTTACAACACATGTAATAGCTGAACATCAGCAGAGATTTCCAATTAACTCACTCCATAAGTCATACAATTTCAAAAAGCTAATTTTCGCGGTCTTTACGATGCTATGACTGTGATGGACTGGTCATTTTTAGAAGCTTTTGAGGATGTCGACTTGGCTTGTGACGCCTTTTTATATTAAGTTATATTCTCTTCTCGACACCCATGTGCCGCAGTACGTGCCTAAAAAACATAAATATCCCGTGTGGTATAGTCATGAGTTGAAACGATCTATTCAGCAAAAGGAGTATTTATTTAGGCAGTATAAGAAACACGGTAATTTATTTTATCTTAATCAGTTTAAAGTTTTTAGAACACTAGTTAAAACACTCGCCAGTCGTGACTATAAATCTTATCTGTCACACAGAGACTAACATTAGAACAAAACCTAGACGGTTTTGGAGTTTTGTAAACGGCAAGGCGGGCTCTAGTAGAATTCCTAACACGATGCACAGTACCGACAACGTTCTTTTAAATGACCCCGGCGCCATTGTGGAATCCTTTAGAGATTATTTTGGGAGCGTTCTCAGTAAGCCCCTCTCGGGTGAACATCAAAATCTTGGCACGTTTAATTGTACTAACTTTCCTTCAATAACTGTTAATTTTCTGACTGATGAGGAAATTATAAACTCAGCTGGGAAACTTAAAAATAAATTCAGTCAGCTCCGGACTTAATTCCCAGTTTCTTTGCTCGTGATTGTCGTTTCGTTTTGGCTAACCCGCTGGGATATATATTTAATCTCGCTCTTAAAACCGGAACTTTTCCTAGCGTGTGGAAGGTGGCAAGTATTTGTCCAATCCTCAAAGGCGGCGACCCTTCTTACATTAATAACTATAGGCCCATTACTTTGTTATGCAATTTTGCGAAGGTCTTCGAGATGTCGTTGTATAATCGTATGTTTCCACTTTTCAGGGGTATCATATCTCTTGAACAACATGGTTTTATAGAAAAAAGATCAACTACCACAAATCTGATGTGTTTCACACAGTTCATATGTAATGTTATTGATCAGCGTGGGCAGGTAGACGTCATATACACCGATTTCTCGAAGGCCTTCGATCGCATTGATCACGGCATACTCCTCCATAAACTCGAAGTATACGGGCTTTGTGGCAACTTTTTACAACTGTTTAGCTCATATTTGTCAAATCGTCTTCAGTATGTCACTTACAACGGTTTTAAGTCTAGCCAGTATTCTATTACTTCTGGAGTACCTCAGGGTTCCAATCTAGGTCCCCTCCTATTTTCCATCTTTGTTAATGATATTACGACTTACATTGACTGTCGCAAACTAGTTTATGCCGACGACTTAAAAATCTTCTCCTCTATCTTAACTGATGATGACTGTCTTCACCTTCAGAGTCAATTGGACAAAATAGTCCTTTGGTGCGATTCAAATAATTTGCATTTAAATATCTCTAAGTGTAAAGTTGTTTCTTTTTCACGTAAACTTAAGCCCATTATAGTCAATTACAAAATTAACTCGGACGTCTTAGAGCGTACAGATACCATAAAAGATTTGGGAATTTATTTCGATAGTAACTTTACCTTTTCAAATCATATTCAATATCTGGTGTCCTCAACACTTAGTACGCTGGGCTTTGTGATTAG
>NW_019416775.1:316878-322264 GCF_000390285.2 Anoplophora glabripennis
ACTATAGTATTTTCAATTTCAAGATAGAGTAAATGTAAACATAGACTGGTGCATGCTATTCACGTGATCAGATCGAGCCTCCTTCCTCATCGCATTCTTATTGGCTGATCAGCCATAAACTGCATGAAGAAGTGGGAGGTAGCTGTAGACGGTAGTGGTCAGGGTCGGATTTTGAATTGCTATTTTAGTTTCAATATCTCGTTACTAAATTAAGTATTAAATTAAGTTAAGTAAATAATGCGTTACAGAACATTACACCGGAAAAATGGCAAAAATGTATTGGGCATGTAAAACAAAAAGTGGAAGTTGAAATGTGGAACCTGGATAATATTATTGAGACACAACTGACACAAGTAGAGCGTCTTATTATTAATATAGGTGATGACAATACTTCCAGTTCATCCGAAGAGTTTCTTTTTTTTTCAAATTGAGTTCTTTTTTACAATAGGGAATATTTTTAAGTTTTTCAAATTTATTATTAGATTATTATTCAGTATATATTTTGGATATCTACTTTCGGCAAATTACGAATCACAAAGTAAAATATTGTTGTTTTATTTTATTCATACCTAGTTAGTTTTAAGTCCGCCCCTGTTCAATTTTACGATTTATGCTGAACACGTGAAACGTGCGTGTATTTGTTTATTTTCACTCTATCTTGAAAATGAAAATACTATAGGTAATTACTTTTGAATCAAGCGAGGTTGTTCGGGTTGTTCCCCAAAAAATAACAAATTTTAACTTAAATATTTTCTGTTTTTACCATAGACCTTATAAACTACTGGACCGCCCAACTGTCATTTCGCCTATATAAACGGCAATCGCTCAGATGTGTGCGAGAGAGATGGAGCTAGTAAGGGCTTAAGCTTCGGTCACAGAATTTCGACTGCAGTGCGCTACATTTAATTCAACCAAAGATCTAGCTATACACGATTCCTTACCCATTTTTTCTGTTGGGCCGTATTCAAAGACTTTATAAAAATAATATAGACCAAGACAAAAAAATTTCATAAATTTCATTTTTTCGAGTAGTGTATACTCGACGGCCGAAATTATAAAGAGTGACTAATACATAATATAAAAACACTATTACCATAATGCGTATAAAATATAAAATGATTTCTATACGGTTCAATATTATTTATCTTTGTGCCGCTCGCCATGCACATCGGTAGAATCTATAATCGTGTATAGACTGAGTTACACTGAACGTCGATCTATATTTTATCTCTGTCTTTTGCACTTGGTAGGGAATAGGGAAATGCTTTTTTAGTGGGTGTAAACGGACTTGATTTGCCCGACCTGAGAAACGTCATAGCATAAGCGTAGACGAGGGGTCTAATTCCATGGCTATAATAAATTTATAAATTAAAAAAACACAACTGGGACGTTTTAAAATGCTGTAATAATTAAAATTGATCAAAGTGCCGGTTATAGCAAACCGTAAAAAATATTAGATGTTATGTTTTATTATGTTTTTTCAATATTTTCTATATCTTGTTGCCTTTTACGTAGACACGCCAATGGATTTTCGTTCCCGGCACGCTTCATCCCCCTTACTAGTCCAAGAGCTAGCGATGAATCACTATCTATAATTTTGGCCGTCGAGTATAGGTATGTAAAAGGGTTTATTATATTACTGGCCTAATTACAATACAATATTTGAATTGTTTTAGCTATAATATTCCAAATAGTTTTTATGGTGCCTTATCTATGTATTTCTCCATTTATTTTCCTCACATCGTAAACTCGATCGGTTAAAATTACTGCAAGCTCTTCTGAGTTCTGACGTAGTTGTTTCAAATATTTCATATGTTCTTGCTTTGCAGAACATATTATTTGAAGAGAATTTTTGCTAAGCACATTTCAGTTAAAATTTTTTCGTTATATTCGGTTTGATGTTAAAAAATATTTTGGACGTTAAAATGACATTTCATTTTGAGGATGGGAGAAATAATATATTCTAATAAGTTATCATCGGAGACAACTCTACTTGGTCATTATTTTCAGAAAGATGCAGGTTCTCGCACCAATATCGCTTCGTTGCCAAATCTACAAAGCGTTCTCGTAAAATAAAGAATAAATAATATTTCTATGACAAAAAAAAATATATAATAATAATAATAATAATAATAATAATAATAATAATAATAATAATAATAGTTTATTTTCCATTTTGACAATATACATTGTATAGGAATAGTCAATTAAAAGAGATTACAGGTTTAACTGTATTCAGAGAGCAAACATACACGCATTAAAAATATACTGTAATATGTATATACATAAAAATAAAAACAATCAAACTTATTTATAAAGTAGGTTTCTACATAATAAAATATTAACAGATCAGAACATTTCAGACATTGATGCACATAGACCCATAAAATTACATGTACTCTGACAGTGAATAAAAAGACTTATCTATCAGATAAATTTTTAATTTCTTTTTGAACTTTATAATATTTTGTAGCGATTTTAAATGATCTGGAAGACGATTAAATATTTGTAGTCCGATGTAATTTGGGGATTTTTTGGTTACATTAAACTTTACTGATGAAATGTAAAAGTCATTTTTACGACGTGTATTATAACTATGAATATCTTCATTTAATACAAATGAGCGCACATTGTTAAATACATAAATACATAATTCATAAATATACAATGATGTTAACGTCAAAATTCCATATTTCCTAAAAAAAGGTCTACATGATTCCATAGAAGATATTCCGGCAATAGCTCTAATAACTCTTTTTTGTGAAATAAACACAGTATGATTAGAAGTCGAACCAGCCCAGAAACATATACCGTACCTTAAAATTGAATCAACTTTTGCAAAATATATATTTAAAAGTTGATTTTGTGTTAATACCGTCCGTAAATTTATAAAAAGAAATTTTAATTTATTTAAGCTACTAATTAACTTATCGCAGTGGTGCCTCCAATGCAAATTTTCGTCGATATAAAGACCCAAAAATCGTATTGCGTCATGCGAAGGAGACAAAAAACTATCATTAATTTTAACCGTAATATTCTCTTCTTTTTTTTTGATAATTATGAATTTGTAATAAATTAGTTTTCTCGGCATTAAAAAAGAGGTTATAACTATTAAGATAGCTCACAATATTATTTAAAGCATCAGAACATCTTCGCATCAAAACGTCATGATTCTTGTCAGAAATTACCATGGCTACGTCATCCGCGTAGACAGTAAGATGACATCCCTTTACAGCAGAATTAATTTCATTAATATATAAGATAAATAGTACTGGGCCCAGGATAGATCCTTGTGGGACTCCAATGTCAACATTTAAAGTTCTTGATTTAAAATGAGACTTCTGATTATTGTTTGTTATAGGCAAAGACACAAATTGATGACGGTCACACAAAAATGATTTTAACCAGTTTAAAGTAATTCCTCTAACTCCATAGTTTTCAAGAATGCTAAACATTTTATTATGGTTAACGCAGTCGAAGGCTCGGCTCAAATCACATAGTATTGCAACTGGGCTGTCTCCTGCGTCAAAAAATTCAATTAATTGATTGAAAAAAGCAAACATAGCTGTATTTGTCGATTTTAGCGGTTGAAACCCATGTTGATGCTCCGAGAGTATATTATTTTTTACCAAAAATTTGAATAGTCTGTCCAAATACGCATATTCAAAAATTTTTGATAGACTGTTAGGCATAGATACAGGTCTATAATTCTCTAATAATAAAGGATTTTTCTTTTTATATAACGGTACTACTTTATTTAACTTAAAATTTTGAGGATAAAGGCCCGAACTGAATGAAAAATTAATTAGAAATGTTACTGGAGTTATGACTAAATTTAATACTCTTCTTATCAAAAATACAGGAATATCATCTTCACCACATGACCTCTTATTTTTTATTTTTGTATTGAGTAGGGTGACTAATTCATCTTCTAAGAAAGGGTGCAGAAACATACTATTGGTATTCACAAAATTATTTTTATTATTGGGATCATAATTTACAGGAGTAGGAGGTATTTGATTAATAAGATTTACTGGCGCGTATACAAAAAAATCATTAAAGTAATTGGCTATTTTTCCAGGATCATTTTCTATACCGCCGTTTGTTTTTATGCAGATATTGTCAATACATTTATTTTTACAGGTCAATTCCGAGACTACATTCCATAGTGTTTTTGTGTCGTTATTTGAATCAGAAATATGTTTTTGATAGTGAAGTTTTCTCTTAGTAGATAATAATTTTAAATGTCTATTCTTTGCACTTTTATATAAAGAACTCAATTCGGGATAACTTTTTTTCATTATAAACAGATCTTTAAGGTTTCGACTAGATGTTTTTACTTCATTATCAACCCATCTTTTTCTGTTTATACTTGTGTAGGTTAGTTTTTTTGGAAAATTTATATTAAAACAGTGAAGAAATAGTTCGTAAAAATACGTAAAAGCTTCATTAAAGTCTGTTATACTGTAAAGATACGACCAATCAAGATTGTATAACGTATTTTCGAAATCAGAAATATTACATTCAGAAAATTTGCGTTTGACTTCCTTTTGACATTGAGATATATTTTTTGTTTCAATTAATGCACCAATTTCTAAATACACCGATCTGTGGTCTGAGATTATGTTGTCGAAAACACAACACAAATCATTATTTTCAAAGTTTACAAATATTTGATCTATAATCGTACAAGAAGTATTTGTCACCCGCGTAGGCCATTTAACCAAGTGTCTAAGATTAAAACTACTTAATAAATTACACAATGTGCCAAAATGTCTATTCTTATATAGGTCAAAATTAAAATCCCCACATACAATTACGTTAACATGTACTTTATATATAAAATCTAAAACAGATAACAGTTTTTCAAAGAATATCTCTATATTCCCATTTGGCGATCGGTAACAACATACGACAATGAATGTTAAATTGTTCCGCATAAAAGATACAGCACAAACTTCAAAATCTAGTTCAACACAAAAATTACTTAACTTGATTTCCTTGGCTTCGGTACCTTGCCTAACCCATACACCAACGCCTCCAGATTTTTTAGTTGGTCGACAATAGTTACCCAATAGAACAAATTCCTCAAGAACCAGAAAGTCAATAAAATCCTCAGAAACACCTGTTTCAGTCAAACACACAATGTATACGTTTTTGTAAGCATTTAATTCCATGTGCAACATATTAATCTTATCATAATTTAAAGTGGCTACGTTGAGTAGAAAAATGTTTGGATCAAATATATGGCTGGTGGATTCAATGTCTATCAAACTGGCGTGTTTTGTAATATTTTGCGCTTGTAAAAAAAACGACTAACACATGCTCCAAATGGCCATATATCGGGATTCATTGCAGTTTCGAAATTTTCTTCTTTCACAGAAAC
>NW_019416776.1:0-5436 GCF_000390285.2 Anoplophora glabripennis
CAAAACACGTGTGCTCTGGTCGGCTGCCCGCTAGGAACTGGCTAATGAACCAATCTAATGTACTACGCCACTGGTGTATAGTATTAACGCCAAATTTTTACTCCCCGCCTCATCCCGCAGAGCTCCAAGTCTACGACTTTACGCATCAAAACAATCGCAATGCTGTTAGATACCGCATGCCGTATCTAGTACTACAAGATCGATGGTTCAATGCGTTTGTTAGAGAATGACAGCTAACAGATATTTAGTATTTAGGTTATGATATGAATGTAGGTTGTGGATTTGACAGTTAGTAATATAATATATATATAATATAATATAAATATTTTATATAAATGGAGCAGACTGAAGGAAAATTTTGCAGGTTTTGCAGTAATACTGTTAGTAATGGAGATTTTACCTTTATAGATGAATCTATGAACGAAATTTTAAAGACAGTTTCACTGAATCTTGTAAGTCATTCATTCAAAATTGAATTAATTTTTAACATAACATTTAAGAGAACTGAACTCACTTTTATGCTAGTACATGTGTCTCAAAATATTGTTAAACTATTCTCAATTAAAAATTTTTCAGGACCTTTGCAACTATGAACACGTCATGTGTTCTTCCTGTTCAATTAACGTGTACTCAGCGTTTGACTTTAAATCCACTTGTCTCTACATCGAAGACAAGATTATTTCTTATCTTAATCCTGAACTGCCATTCATAGACTTAAGAGAAGTTTATTTAAAGGAATATGAGAACAAACCGTCAGTTAAAATGGAAGATGATCAGAAAATATGTCGATTGTGTTTGCAATTAGTTAGGGAAGGATTTGTAACATTTTATGAAGTGAAGTTAGAAACGATGCATAGATACATCCCAGAAGTGGTAAATATCAATTTTAAAGCTTGAAAACTCGTATCTTTATGAACTCTTGTGTCGTAGAATTTTGGTGTTACTCAGGATCCCGTCATTTGTAAAGAATGTTTTAATTCACTCAGCTTTCATGTTGCTTTCATACAAACCTGTTTAGATATTGAAATGAAAATTCCCATCATACTTGACGACAGAATCACAGATTTCCGGCGAATTAAAAGCGAAAATGATGAAATTGTGCTTAGAGATGAAAAGAGGATGAAGGGGTTAGTTAAGATTGAAAAAGAGGTTGAGGCGGAAGAAACGCTGATCAAAATTGAAGAAGTTAATATAAAAAGTGAAGGAAATCATTGGAAAGGGTAAGAAAGTTGATAAAAATTTAGATAGTTTAATGTATTTTTTCAATGTAGTGTAATGATTACACAAACTTTCTTTTAATGAACTGCATGATTCATATAAATACAATTAATTGTGCTGTGTGTGATTTAGTAAATTAAAATTATTTACAAATTTAGAGTAGTCAAACACATATTAAACAATGTAAAAAGTATTTATCTAAATTATTCAAAATCGGACCCTGGGTTAATTTGAATATTTATTAAAAATGTTTTATTATACATTTATCAAATTGAAAAATGTCGTACCTTTTACATTTCGTGCAAGAAAATTTCTGGTTGCATGTTTACCTAATTTATGTTTATTTTATTATAAACAATGTTAATTTTTTCAGTGATTCGCAGTCATTCGACCTACACAATGAAATAATTGAAAACAAAATGGGAGAATGTGAAAACAAAGACCCTTTAGAAATCAAAATGTACAAATGTGATGTATGTAGTTTTGAAGCTAAATACAGGAGCCATCTAAAAGTGCATCAATTATCACACATGGACCGTGCAGAAATCAAAATGTACAAATGTGATGCTTGTGAATATGAGACTAAGTATAAGGGACATCTAAAATCACATCAGTTATTGCACCTTTCGGATATCCAGACGTACAAGTGCGATACTTGTAGTTATGAAACAAAGTTTAAAAGAAATCTAAAAACGCATCAGTTAATGCATAAAGATTCTTCAGAAATCCACATGTACAAATGTGATGCTTGTGCTTTTGAGACTAAACACAAGGGTAATCTAAAAATGCATCAGTTATTGCACAAAGACCCTTCAAAAATCAAAATGTACAAATGTGATACATGTGGTTATGAAAATAAATATAGAAGTCATCTCAAAAGTCATCAAAAGCTAACTCACAAAAATACTTCAGAAATTCAAATGTACAAGTGTGATACTTGTACTTATGAAACTAAATATAAGTATGACATTAAGAGGCATCAGTTAGTACACCAAAACCCGTCGGCAATTCAATTGTACAAGTGTGATACATGTCCTTATGAAACTAAATATAAAGGAAACCTAAAAGATCATCAATTAACACATGAGAATCTTTCCACAGCACAGCAAGAATGTGTTTTGGAGACTATACATAAACAGGGATTAAAAATTCATGTGGTAAAACACCAGAATCTTTTGAGAGGGCAAATGTACAAGTTGTACAAGTGTGATACCTGTGTTTTCCAGACAAAGCATAAACGAAGTCTAGTTAGGCATCAGTCAATGCACAAAACCACTAAGCTCAAATGAGCAGGCAATTGTAAAGACTATTTTTTAAGCCTATAAGATAAAATTTTAAAAAGCTTGAAACAACTTTGGATCCACAACAGTTGTGATGTGAGCGATCGTACAAAGTGTGCAGAATACTTACAATCAGTTGTAATTAGTCGAACGGTGGATTTTATACATCAATGCTGACTTTACAGTGCACAAATACAAAAATGTTTGTTTTATTTGATGTTTTTCTTGAACATAAGATCTATACTATCTTCCAAAACAAAAAATTGAAATTTCACTTAAATTTAAGACAAAAAGCTGTAACAAACTTTTTATATTTTTATTCTACACAAATCTGTAAAATGTAGTTTATTAAAATCATATCATAGGCATATGTATCTGTAACACGAGGCTTAATTATTGTTTTCTCAGCTTAGGTATCAGAGAATTTAAGAAATACCCAAGAACATTTATTTGTATCCTTTTCTCTATGTCGAGAAATAAAGAATAAATAAATCATTAGGTGAGACACAATAAGCACATCTCAAGCAAATCTGAGCAGTATTTTATAATTTATAAAGCAACAAATTATTTGCACTATAAATTTTTTTTGAAGGTTATATCTCAGTATATACAGTGTCCCGGTACTTGATATAAATAGATAAGGTCAAAATAATATCAGTTCTTCATATAAACTTTTTTCATACGCGCCTTCGTTAGCAAGCATCATGCTGATATTAATAGTTTGGTGGTTGTAAATAAAAATAACTTTAATTTTCACATTTGAAGGTGCGTAAATTGTTAACGAAGGCCCGTATGAAAAAAATTTATATGAAGAACAGATATTATTTTGACCTCATCTATTTGTACTCAACTTTTTTTTATCAAGTACAGGGACACCCTGTATTCATGTTGCTAGAAATAAAATAATGATGCAAGGTAGTGTTAATTAACATGGTGTAAATATCGGTGCTATGAATTGCATTATGCAACTCATTAGATTAATTAAATGCTTTTATCTAGTTTTTTCCTAAAACTCACATTTTTATGCCCATTAAATGAACACTATTAAGCCTACGATTGGATGAAGTTGTTGAGCGATATATGTGAATATTTTGTGGAACGATTCACTCCTAAAACTTTGTTCTAGTCTAAATATATAATTGGTCCCCCTTCTTTATCTTTCTGTTTATTAAATGGACTAAGCATTTCGATTTATGAGCAAGTGACATGTAAGTAATAATTCTAAATTTTATTATTTTTTTACGTAGTGAGCATTAATGATTAGTACAAGTTCCGAGCAGATTTCGAATTTTAACTCGTGTTCTTAAAATAATCAATAAACCTTTAAAAGCCATTTTCTGGGCATAAATCCCGCCACAAGTATGAGGCCATGGACAAAAAATCCCAGATATCAACAACTATTGGAAGGCGCAGTACGAAAAAAGAAAATTTCACGCATGTTTTGAAATTTTTCAAAAGGTCCCTCATGAAGTCCCGATTGCCACTGCCGATATCGCACAGAGGCGCGAAAACTTACACAAAACATAAAAATCAAACTACTAAAATACTAAATTAACTAATTTTACTTTAAATTTATATCTGACTACTTACTATAGAACGACAAATTTTAGCCCAAATCACGATATCACCAATATAATTCATATAAAGTGGAAACGATTAATTTTCTTTGATATAAACACTATGAAATGCATTTTGCAATGGTCTACAAAAGCAAATCTTTTAACTTACAAGTTAATATTTTTTACTAACATTATTTTTTACTTTAGAAAAATTCAATTAAGTAAAAACTAAATGTCAGAAACTTGTGAAATCAGTCAAATCCAATTTGATGTGTCGGATGTGTCAAACCAACAATCTCCTTAACTATCAGGTAGGTAGCCATTTAAATGCACGGGGACCTATTACCGTCATTTTAGTACTTACAGGGTCGGAAAGTACCGATGGGCCATCTGCCGTTACGTGAGAGCGATAAAGTAAGTCATAGAAATCCGTGCGATAGAGAAAGATGGCTATAATGAAGGCGTCTAATAGTCACCGCCCATTTCGCCCTTCCACAAATAAGAAGTGGATCTTATTAAATAGCCACTGTACTAAAAGAGAGTTCATTTCCTAATCAGAGTTCTTTTTTTAACCAACATAGCAAGAAATCCGTAATCCGTATCGCTAGCTGCTTTCCATTATCCTGAGACATCTCCGAGAGAAAGTAGGTATTTTTCAGGTACCCCTTTTGAATATTGTGAGCCGAAAGCTAGAGACAAGTATAAACTTCACTTATTAAAGCACAGTGCTACAAATAATAACCAGAACTTCAGAGCATGGGAACAGTTTGAGAGTATAAAACTATTCAATTGAAGGTAAATGTGTTAAGAGGCAATGGAAAACAAACAAGAACAAGTTAAGAGTAAAATGTTCCAGCTTATTGGAAGGCTAAACGCCAGAGATATGGAGTAGGGAGAATGAGCGTCAAGATGCGCAAACTTGTTAATAAAGGAGGTCGCCATTTTGAAGTCTTAGATACGAGGGGGTACTATATTACATTACCAGGTCAGTTCTAAAATTTCAAATTAGAAACGCACATAACTTTACATTAAATTTTGAAATGAAATATGAACTAACAAATACGTACTTTTGAAATTTTCAATTACATATGAATTATTTTTCATAATTTTCTAGGTATATCTGAATATTTATTATATAATAAAAAATTAAATTTTCATATATGCACTTCATAAAAAATATATTAAATACTATATTACTCAAGAACAACGGCTAGAGTTGTATCATAACTGCATAGGATATTATTACCTATCATATGTATAAATCTGCACACACTCCGACATTGTGCTTATCTTTTACATTGAATGATACTTTAATTATGTTATAACTATCTTGTTTCACAGAAGGTTCAACAGAGAATATTAATCACACCAATAATAAT
>NW_019416776.1:6367-41969 GCF_000390285.2 Anoplophora glabripennis
CCCTCCCGCGCTAGCCTAAGGGCCACCTTAGCAAAGCGCATCCCAGGCTGCATAGCCGCACTACCCTACCCAACCATACCACACATAAACATGACACTACCCCCGGGGTTTACACAGACGAGCCGGCGAAGCAAGAAGAGCGCCAGAAGAAAGGGCCCTAGCCGGCGGGGCCCAGCCAGGACAAAAGGAGGTCCCACAAAGCGCCTACACCGGCCGCATTTGCGGTCGGGGTAGACGACGGATGGGGCCCACCTACGAAGGCTGTCCAGGCCTACACGAGATGAGGCAGGATAAAGAGGGATAATCCCCCTCGATCCCAAATCATTGAGGCCAATTTCTAGCCATAGAATAATGGCGGCGGCGGCGAGGTGTTTCTGAAGTACATTTATATTGTAGTCAATTGGAAAGCAGCTAGTGGCTACTAGGATCCGTAAGAAGAAGAAGTGTGACAGAAATGATAGGTTATAAATTGTATTAAGTATTAACACAGAATTAGTGTTTATATTCTGTGGTATTGTTTAGTTAGATAATCAAAAAGAAAATAATTATACATTAATGGAGCATTTTAAAGAGAAATTTTGCATGTTTTGCATTAATACTATGAGCAGTGGAGAGTTTATAGTAATAGATGAATCTACAAGGGAAATTTTAAAGACAATTTCACTGAATCTTGTAAGTAGTTCATTTAAAACCATATTAATTTTTAACATACCATTAAAAGAATTGAGCTCACCTTTATGTTCATATTTACACATACACTTGTATTAGTATTGTTAGTATTTTACTCAATGAAAAATTTTTCAGGACTTTCACAACAATTGTGAACATGTCATTTGTCCTACTTGTTCTGCTAAAATGTACTCTGCGTTTCACTTCAGGTCCACTTGTCTCTACGTTGAAGACAAGATTTTGTCTTATGTTAATTCCAAAGTGTCATTCGTCGATTTAAGAGAAGTTTATTTAAATGAACACGAGAACAAACCTTCAGTTAAAATGGAGGATGATCAGAAAATATGTCGATTATGTTTGCAGTTAGTCAGCGAAGGATTTGTAACATTTTATGATGTGACGTTAGAGATGATGTATAGATACATTCCAGAAGTGGTAAATATCCATTTCACACACATTTTAAAGCTAAAAAACGTAAATGAGTATTTTTACAAACTCTTTTGTGTTGTAGAATTTTGGCATCACCGAAGATCCCGTTATTTGTAGGCAATGTTTTGATTCGCTCAGCCTTCATGATGCTTTTATAAAGACCTGTTCGGACGTGGAACTGAAAATTGCCAATGTACAAAATAATATCACAGATTTTGGATCTAGCGACGTGTTCATTAAAAGCGAAAATTTTGAAATTGTGCTAAGAGATGAACAAAGGATGGAACAATTAGTTAAGATTGAAAAAGAAGTGCAAGCAGAAGAAACGGTGATCAAAATGGAAGAGGTTGACATAAAAAGCGAGGAGAATTATTGTAAAAGGTAAGAAAATTTAGGAAAATTTAGACAATATGGTGGCTACCCAATGACATTCCTTCAGTTTTTGGTCAAAAATGCATTCACAAATACCGGTTTGTGTGATGGTGTATTATCGTGGTGCAAAATACAAGAATTGCTCTTTCATAAATATGTTCCTTTGAGGCGGATACTTTCCCTCAAATGTTTCATAATGCCCAGATAATATTCTTTGTAGACTGTTTCTTCATCCAAAAGGAATTCTGTGCGGACAACACCATAATAGTCAAAGACTTTGATTTTTGATCGACTTTGACGTGGTTTTTTTTGGCTCATTAGAAAAGTGCCATTCCAAAACTTATTTACATGTCAAATTCGTAAACCCATGTTGTGTCACTCATTAAATGTGTTGCATGAAAGAAGATTCCGAATGTACTTCTTTAAGCATGTCTTCAGCAACATGTTTGCAATGATTTTGTTGAAGAAAATTCAGTTTTTGTAGAACTAGCCGTGCTGCGACGTGTTTCATATCCAAAACATCAACTAAAATTGTGGGAACTGATGGTTTTTAAGCACCAATGCCTTCACTTTATCGATGTTTTCTTCAGTTGAAGATGTTGAGGGACATCCATTCGTATCCCACCATTTTCAACTATTCAGCACAAGAAATTCCTTTGGTTTCCATTATTTCTTCAGCATTGTTTTATCAGTTCGCCTACTTGTAAATGGAATAACTAAATATTAAAAGAACAAAATTGCATTAAAAAAAATATTGGAAAAAAACAACAAACGAAATGTGGTGTTTTTTTATAAAGAGTGTTCAGTAATGAATAGACCATACTGGGCTAGCTCCTTTAGATGAAAATAAGATGATCTAAGTCAAGTTACCTTAGTACAACTTTGCTTCCTTAAGAGGTTATAGGCCTGAGGAATAATTTTTTTATTTCATGTTTATTTTTGGAGTAATTGTAATAAAATTTTGGAATTTTTTTTTGTGTAACAAACATGAATACCTGCTTATTATTTTCGTTAAATATACAGGGCGTTTTGAGCGCCCATATCACTAGATTATTTCCTTCAGCTATTTGTTAAGGATAAAGATTTTTTAAAATGACTGTTTTGAAACAGCATTTGATTTGCTTTAAAAAAGGTATACTTGCTGCATGCTTGTAAGACTGTCCAATGATCATTGATATCAAGTTTAATACTTTTAAAAACTGCATATGAAAAAGTTGACCCATTTTTTTTTACAAAAAGTAGGTAAACTTTGGATATAACAATTCTGATAGTTCCTCAAAATACTTTTTGGGAAATAAATTTATGTGTTAAATTTGTAATATTTATTCCATTATGAACAATGTTAATTTTTTCAGGGATTCCTCTTCGTGGGACCTACATGAGACAATTGAAAAAAAAATGATTCGCACTTATGAAGATGTAGGAGAAGTAAGGAATGAATATATGTGTAAGAAAGGAGAAATTCAAATAGATCAACATGAAACGACTTTAGATGTACCATCATATAAAAGTGTATACATAAGTGAGTTTCATAGCGGTCTAACACAGGAAAATTCCAACTGCCACCAGTTAATAAGCAAGGACCCTTTAGAATTCAAAATGTACAAATGTGATACATGTAGTTTTCAAGCTAGATACAGGAGTCATCTAAAAGCGCATCTGTTATCACACATGGACCGTTCAGAAATCAAAATGTACAAATGTGACGAGTGTGATTATGAGACTAAGTATAAGAAACATATAAAGGAACATCAGATATTACATCTATCCGAAATCGAGACATACAAGTGTGATGCTTGCAATTATGAAACTAAGTTTAAAAGATATCTTAAATCGCATCAGTTAATGCACAAAGATTCTTCAGAAATCCAGATGTACAAGTGTGATACTTGTGCTTTTGAGACTAAACATAAGAGCAATCTAAAAATGCATCATTTATTGCACAAAGACCCTTCGAAAATCAAAATGTACAAATGTGACACATGCGATTATGAAAATAAATATAGAAGTAATGTAAAAAGTCATCAGCTAACACACAAAGGTATTGCAGATATTCGAAAATACAAGTGTGATAATTGTGCTTACGAAACTAAATATAAGTATGATATAAGGAGGCATCAGTTAGTACACCAAAACCCTTCAGCAGTCCAATTGTACAAGTGTGGTACATGTCCTTATGAAACTAAATATAAAGGAAATCTAAAGGACCATCAACTGACGCATGAGAATCCTTCCACAGCACAACAAGAATGTGTTTTTGAGACCAAACATAAACAAGGTTTAAACATTCATGTGGTAAAACAGCAAGATCTCTGGAAAGGTCAAATGTACAACTTGTACAAGTGTGACAAATGTGTTTTCCAGACAAAGCTTAAACGCAGTCTAGTTATTCATCAGTTAATGCACAAAAACTCTTCAGGCTAAGTGTGCAGTTACAATGAATATTTTTATAGTCAGTAAGACTTACAAGGCTCGAAGCTTCTTTGGATCCACAAAGTCCTGATGTGTGCATTGTACAAAGTGTGAAGAAGACTTACAATTTATAATTGGTCAGATATAGTTAGTTAACAGTGAATTTTTTATATTAACTCGGATGTTATAGTGCAAAAAAAATGAAAATTTTCACTCATACTTCATATTTTTGTTAAAAAGTAAGGAGAAATGTAACAAGAGGGAGTAGTAAGTTTTTCTTGAACATAAAATCTATGGGAGTGAATTTTGGGACAGAGTGGTCTACCTCTGAATATGTTCCTTTTCAATATAAGAAAAAACTAACACGGTGAAGATATGTAAAATTATAAAAGCTTATGTATTACAAATATAATGCAGTTCAAAGCATTAATGTAAAGAAATTAGAAGGAGCAAGATACAAAAATTATTTTCTAGGATTTTGTCAATATTAACATAAACTCTTAAACATGTTAATGTAAATTGTAATTAAACTAATTATTGGAGAGATTTAGATCCCTTCATTTGAGAATCTCGCATCATACAAGCAATGTATTACCTTAAAGTGATTAGACAATGCTATCATGTTGCAATTAATAAATAACAAATAAACTATTTATGATTTTTGTAAATCAAAAATTATAATTTGCAACAACTTTCAAGCCCAATTTAAGAGATTTGGAAAGAAACTTTTTGCATCGAGTAATTAACAAATATTTAAACATTTTTTTGAATGTTTAGTACATACTTTAATATATTTAGAAATATACATTTGGAATTATTTTTATAAACAATCCAATTCTTAAACGTAGTTTTATTTAATATCAGAAAAAATTATGTACTCTTTATTCAAGCCGATAAATGTAACCGTTTACCAGAAAATCGCTATTAATGCGAAATAAAATACTACAAATAAATGTCATTAGTAATTTTGGTGTAGAATTGTAACAAAAATTGTTTAAAGCAGGTATAAGTTTGATTTTTCTCCATAATAATTTTTTTCAACTATGTAATAGCATTGTAGAAAATATGAGGATACTGAATTTACAACGAAGCTAGTTTTACAAGAGAAGATATTACAGCATGGCAACTTGATTAATTACAGATAGAATTATCAAAAATTTGATGTTTAATAACACTTTAATAGTGATTTCCCGCTAAATGGTTAAATTTATCGGCTTGAATAAAGAATACATAATTGTTTCTGACATTTTTTTCTCTTTTCAATAATGTTTACATTACTGTGATGTCTAGCAAGAGAAAACAATTATAAACAAAACAAATTTTGAGTTCTAGGTAAAGTGCCCTCTAGGTGCGCGTAATGAAACTTTTCTCTTTCATCTACTTAGTGGGTGTGCCAAATGAGAGATTAATCAAACTTGAATTAAATAAGTTATTTAAATAAAGAAATAGAATAGAGGGTAAAAAGTTGCTATGAGAAAGTGTTCTTATTTCAATATCACCTCAAGCAAGGCTGAAATGAAACAAATACGGATTTCCAAAAGTTCGGGTTTTTCAAATATTTCAAAAACTTTGTCCCCATTTAAGCTACTTCGCATCTTTTATAGTTTCTGAGATCCCTGTAGTGAGAAGCGAATTTGTAACAGCCGGGATACGAGATTTGTAAACTTTGTGAATTCTTTAATTGTTAATAATTTTTATCATTACAAAGTCAAAATTTGTGTAAAAATAAATACATATGTAATTTAATTTTAAGTCGTTCTTGGCACCAGTTTATTCTTTTTTAAACTAGAATCCAAACAGTGCTTTGGTTCTTTGGTTGTGTTCATCGTCCACCATGTCTGCCTTGCATTCTCCAGAGCTTGTAAGCTAGAAGTTTTCATGACGCAGATCTACAGGGTCAGAAAGCGCCGATGGTCTATTACAAGTTACGTGAGAGCGATAAAGTAAGACATAGAAATCCATGCGATAGAGAAAGATGGCTATTCTCTTTGTCACCGCCCATTTCGCCCTTCCACAAATAAGAAGTGGATTTTATTTGTGGAAGGGCGAAACGGGCGGTGACAAAGAGAATAGCCATCCTTCTCTATCGCATGGATTTCTATGTCTTACTTTATCGCTCTCAAGT
Organism: Anoplophora glabripennis; assembly: GCF_000390285.2. Taxonomy (NCBI): domain Eukaryota; kingdom Metazoa; phylum Arthropoda; class Insecta; order Coleoptera; family Cerambycidae; genus Anoplophora; species Anoplophora glabripennis. Next base: position 12,375 of record NW_019416776.1, read on the forward strand.
AACTTGTAATAGACCATCGGCGCTTTCCTACAGTGTATGTCCTGAAGGGTACAGAAGTAGAAGGCGTGTCCTTTTCGTAATGATAGTAATATTCATAACTTTCTCTCTATTTAAGTGATGTTCTTGGCTCTACACATAATTTAAGCATTATACGAATTATTTTGAACCTCGGATTTGGATTCAGCGTTGAAAATTACATAGGAATACTGTGGTCGGTTACTCAGATCAGGATTTTGTTTTGTGGGACTGTGTATCATTATTTTTTATCATTTAATACATTTCAAAGTATGTACGATAAGTTTCATTTGTCAAATCATAGAAAGAAAAATTTCTATCACTTCCTCACTCCTCACGTCTCACTTCCGCTACTTCTATTTCAGCTATGGAGTGTAGGTCGGTATGCATAATAATCAGTATAATTTGCATTCGTCGTGTTTTACAGTTATTAATTGAATAAATTAAGCTTTAACATACACGGGACAGAACTTTCCATGAGAGTCATATTTATACGGAGGCTACATTGGACCTTTAAAAATACATAAAATACATTTTTTCATGTTCTATTGTAAAAATTCATTTTTTACACCTTTTTTAGTAATTTTCATACCGTGCCGCTGATCAAATAATGTCGTTTGCTGCCTCCGTCAGCTACGGCATGTATGACTTTGACCAGTGTGACCAGTGACCGTATACCCTACATTGGTGGAATCATCTCCTAAAAATGTGGGCAATGTCAACAACTAGACAGATCCTTTGTCCTTTATATCTAATGATCACTATTTCAGTGTTACAACGTGGAGAAAGTTTAAACATGTTTTTAAGTTAGGCTGTATAGCAAATAGGCAACCAGTAATACATTTTATAGATTTTATTACACAATTTGTCTATCCAATAATGCGCAGATAACAAACTTTCTATAAAATGGAGTTAGTTTAACTTTTACGGATTATTGACAGATTTCTAATTTGGGTTATGTATTTCTATGGATTTTTTCATATGAATCTAGGGATATACACAAAATTAACAATAGCGTCTGTGGAGTTAGGTGTTAATATCGAAGAACATTACTGGACTTCACTTTCATAGAATTTTTTTTTGAATTTGTTTTAAATCAGCTTAATACTTTAAATTAGATAAAAATCAGAACATGGTGTGTAAAATAAAATTAGTAAAAAGGGTAGATATTGGTTAAATAAAAAAGTAATTCACATTAATTCAGCACTTTTGAAGTCGTTGCAAAATATAATTTTTTCTTAAATTTCTGTTTTAAGGACATACTTACATTTTTAGCTTGCATTTTTCCATAACTATTTTTTACAAGTTACTACAGAAAACATTGTTTGAAGTCATTTCAAAATGGCGGATCCAATATGGCGGAAAAGAAAATTGAAATGTCTTCAAATTGCATGATTTTTTTTGTAATGGGTTTTTTGGGTCTATGATTACGAATCTGGACTCTAAATCACGAAATTCAAAATGGTGGATTCAATATGGCGGACAAAAAATTAAAATGTCTATGCATTTTTGTGTAGTGGGATTTTTTGGGTCTCTGATTACGAATCTGAAGGCAAAATTACGAAATGACGTATCCTATATATCCCAAAAAACCCCTCAACACAATTTGTGCATTTTGAAGACATTTCAATTTTTATACTCACCAAATGGGATACCCAAAGCCACAAAAATCCCCAACACAGAAATTTGTGCATTTTGAAGACAATTTTTTTGTCCGCCATCTTGAATTTCGAGATTGAGACCAGATTCGTGAACAGTGACCCAAAAAACTCTTCATATGTAAGATTCATAGGAACTGAATGTCTTGCATCTCTAAGCTCTTTAAAGATTCCTCTAATAAGCGATGGTTTCCCCAGCATTTAAGGGGGGTGGAGGGGGAAAGGAGGGTGAGGGGTTGGTCCGTTTAGGGTGGAAACGATCCAGTATTGCTAGTAGGTACTAAAAAAAAAATTTTTCAGATTTTTTCAGCCAAAAATAAATAATAAATAAAAATAAAGGGGCCCTCCTCCTTTTTGTACAGTAAAATTTTTCCTAGACAAAGAAAAAACAAATCTTAAGATATTAATTTTTATTGTAACTCAAATCTTAAAAACTACTCAAAGATTGCAAGTTATATTAACACCATACTACTACACTTGAAATTCTGTCTAATTCTCATTTAAATGTTCCCCATATTTGAAAAGGTTTTAAATATCAATATTTTTCAGTGTGATACAGATCACTACAAAATATGGATATTTTTTGTATTAAATGAGGCCCCTGACCCTATTGCCATATCATATCAGATGGATTAGTAAATGCATGTTATTCTCATTAAAATTCACAGACCAAACACAGTACTTCAAATAAAATACAAGTTTATGCCTTGTTTGGAAATCATTTGTACATCTGCACCCAGGTATGATCTCGAAAACACATTATTTACATTTTAATACTTTGACGTTTATGTACCGACGGATGACATGTAGCATAACTTTTATTAACAGAAGCCATTACGCGTACTACATTCTCACAATCAAGTCGAGGAAGAGTTCTCATGTGTTAGTTGATGATTTCTTAGATTCTTCTTATATTTAGCTTCATAAGGACACCTATCGCACTTGTACATTTGAATTTTCGAAGGGTTTTTGTGCTTTAACTGGTGATCCTTTAGGGATCCCTTATATTTAGTCTCATAGGTACAGGAATGACATTTGTACATGTGGATCTCCGAAGGGTCTTTGTGCAGTAACTGATGCACTTTTAAGTGGCTCTTCCGTTTGGTTTCGTAATTACACGTGTTGCACTTGTGCATTCGGATTTCCGAAGGGTCTTTGTGCGTTAACAGATGCAGTTCCAGTCCGTGCTTATATTTACTTTCGTAAGTGCAGGTGTCACATTTGTACATTTGGATTTCTGAAGAATCTTTGTGTACTAATTCGTGCATTTTTAGGTAATTCTTACATTTAGCCTCGTAAGTACAAATACTGCACTTGTACATCTGGATTTCCGAGGTGTTTCTGTGGATCAACTGATGCTTGTTTATGTCGCCTTTATATTTACTTTCGTAAGTGCAAGTATCGCATTTGTACATTCTTACTTCTGAAGGGTTTTTGTGTTTCAGCTGATGCCTTATCAGGTTCGGTTTACGTTTAGTTTCATATGTACATTCATCGCATCGGTACAACGGTGTGTCTAAAGCAGGCGCACAATTCTGAAATATAGGCTTTTCGCTTTTGTAGGTGTCATTAAATCCTGTCTCACATTTAAGCACGCGTTCGCTCTTTACTTCTCCCACATCTTCACAAACGTGCATCTTTTCATTATCAATTTTTTCATCAAAGCCATATGAAGAAGATTCACTGAAAAAATGAATAGTTTGAAAAGAAATGAACATAAGACAAAACAGAGCTTTGGAAAACGGATAATTCAAACTAAAACGTGTTTAAATCACAGATTTTTCAAGCTTTATATTTTATACAGTGTTTTTAAATGAAGTAGCAAAAATGGTACCAGTTGCACCCTGAGGCGATATATGAAAAAAATATTGAAAAGTTGTTTCTTTATTCTTAGGATGCTCATACCAAGTTTTGTGTCTCTAGCATTCCTCATGTTAAAGAAAAAAATTAAAATGTGAATTTCAATCCCCTCCTTTAAGAGGGTATATCGCCTCAGGGGTGCAATTTTCATATAAGGTATTTTTACTTCAATCCTCTTATTTTTGGCTCTACATTCACTGGTACCATTTTTGCTACTTCATTTAAAAATGTATATCCCCGTTTAGGAAAAAAACAATTAGTGTAAAAAAATTTACAATTACAAAATTTATTGACATTTCCTTACCCATGCCAGTAATCGTCCTCTACCTTTATATCAACCCTTTCAAATGGAATATAAGACTGCTTATCGATGTTTTCATATTTCTCCAGCGCATCCTGACCATCTTCCAGTTTTATTTCAGTTTCTTCGATTTTAATATTGAATTGCTTATCTATATGTTTATATTCTTGCGCATCAATGCAGTTCTTCAGAAAACTGCCATGACTATGAAGGGAATCAAAACATGGACCGCATATTACTGGGTCCCGGGTAGCACTGATGTCCTACAACAAAGAATATTAGCGTCAGTTTAATTTGAATTCTTGCAGAACGTTTTTTTTTTAAGAAACAAATGAAAGCTTGTACATTAGAACTATTTTTCTTGCAACTGTAAATACAGTTACACACTTAATTCTATGATTCCGATAGTCATAGACAATTTGAGTTTATGATTCATGAATAGATATTTGCGTTGATGTTTTGTTACAATTAAATTAGCACAATTGAACTATAAAGGTACAACATATGTGACTTGTTCAAATTCATAAATCTTTACTAAACACACATTAACCCTTTCGCTACGGCTACAATATAATTTTTTCTGCTTTAAAAATACTATTGGGTTATATATGTCCCAAGGAAATTTTAAAAAACACTGCAAGCATACCAATGCATTATAAATCCCTATTCAAACTGTCCCAACCGTGCTGCTAGTACTAGGTATATATTCGCATACACATCAGTCCACCTTATTAATACCAGTCTTAGTTAACCTCAAAAATTATTAAAAAAAATTATTATTAAAATTTAAAATGTGGCATGCTAAAAAGATAATATTGAATAAACTTGTTCTGAGGGCCTATAAAAGTATTATAGTTATACAAAAAAACGTATTTTCAAAAAAAACTTCTACTGTATTTTTGAAACCTAAAATGCCGTGGGACATATATGCCCTTTAGTGGCAAAAGGGTTAATAGGTAAACGCAAGGTAAAAGGTAAATACTTACAAATTAATACTATTCTAGTCTAGTCTATTCATATCAACTGCAATCGATCATGTAAAGGCTTGTGTCAAGTTTATGTGAATATTATCAGCCATTTTGGTGTTATTTAAAAAAATGCGTTTTTGGCAGTACATCTTTATTACTCTGTAACTGTTTCTTCAAAAAATCAAAAATAATGTATGTCTTTATGGCTTGAATCAATATAAGTATTTTTTTAATACATAATTATAATTAGTTGACAGACAAACTTTAATATTAATATTAATTAATGAATATTTTTTTATGAAATTTGGTAGAAACTACACTGAGGATTGTATACCCCAATCCAGTGGCATAGTCAGTTATTAGGCAACAATTTAGCTAATCAACTTTAAAAAAAGTCTGTTTAACTATTAAAAACACAAAAAAATACACAGAAACACAATACGGTAGGTCAAGATTCACCCAGCAGTCAGGAGCAGTCCAAAAAGGAGTTTAAATAATTATTTGAAAATATTTTTTTTTCAACATAAATATGCATTTTTAATTTTATTAATCGTGTATTCGTATTCTAATAATTTTTCCTTATCCTTCCTTAAAATTAACGACATTATGACTGAATCACCCTGTATATGTCTTAACCATACCAAATGGGGAAAAAGTTAAAAGACGAATTGCGAATTATAACAACGTTTACCGAAATTTTTCGAATAATTGGAATTTTAATTTAAATCCAAACTGCAACCTCTCGATAAATGCTTCCTTTTAACATTTTGTAGTCCACCTCAACAACAGAAATTAACTGATTTCCATAGAGATCATTTTAACGAAATATTTTGTCAGATTGATGTTTTAATTAATTGTGGAGATAAGAATGCAATAATGAAGGTGAAAAATCCCCTGTAAAAATTGGATTATGAATATATTCATCATAACTAATTATTAGAAAACGAGTTTAAATTTGTTAAGGTTAAATCAGTCAGTAAATACATTTTTTATAAAGGTGGTTCCATTTGAAATGGGTCACATTATACTCGTATATGTTGATTATCTTATAAGTTATAAAATTGTTTACTTATAATCCGTAATTTAAAGAATAATACATCTAGGAATATTTTGCTCTTATCTCTTAAGAGTTTTTAATTAAAGCAGTTTTCTGCTTTTTTAATCATAATTTAATGACCTAATTTAATACTTTTATTCATTTATGTGATGTGTATGTATGTCCGATTGTACTTTTACCTTATATTATATTGAAAGGCAAAATAATACTGTATCTAAAACATAATAAATGAGGAAAATAATATAAATAAATTAAGGTCAAAATTGAAAAAAATGAGGTTGAATGGTCACCAAGAACAGCCAACCGAATGCTTTACTTCAACTTCAATTTTTGATTATCCATGAACATATGACCATCAAACTAGTTTCTTTTAATAAGGAAAGAAATGAAATGCGTTAACAAATGTGAATGTAATTTAAGTTCGCTTTTTTTCTTTGAAGAGTGCAAGTGAAAAAATTTATTCTTGCTTCATGTTGCTTGAATGCACTCTATTGAAATAAACGATAAAATGATAAACCACATCTAGGTAATTACTGTTGAATGTGTAACATTATTTTATTTTAATGAAGTAACATTATGAATGATTTTAAATATTATTTAGATGCTTACCGCAACCATTTTTGCTACTTGAAATAAACCATATACAGGGTGATTCACAAACAATGACCAAAAATTAAACCTCGTATTCTTTGGTGAATTTTAAGGGAAGTCTTTCGTATAAAGTTAGAAAGATACAGGGTGTTAAACTTAAAAAAGTGTTTTTAACTTTTTTAAATAATTTAAAAACTAGTAAGTGAAATAATTTGAAATTGGGTACATGTATGAACGTAAAAATTATCCAAAATCTGAGGCTTTTTCCTAAAATTTAGATGCTCCAGTGGCGGAGATACAGGGAATCGGTGGTATATTTTTCTAAATAAAATAGTATGCCACTGCTTTATAGTAACAGTCATGATATTTTCGCATTCGTCTTTCAATTTTCTATAAATTACTACCCTCTTGTTTTTCGAAAAAAAAAAGTGATTTTCAAGTAAAATTTACAAAACGAACAGAAAGCACTTTTACTTAAATGACATGACAAACACTAATCATTCGAATAAAGAAATTAATAATGATTAATTAATAATTAATGATTTTATTTGAGCAAATGCTCAAAAATACCTCCACGAACACAGGCGGCACAATATCTTTTTAGTAACAAAAATGTAATTTGTTCGAAATTTATTGTTTCTTGAATGTGATAAAAAGCATTATTTATTCTTTCTTTTAACTGCTCAAAATGTCAAAGTTGCTATTGCAACCTACTATGTAATTTTAAACCGCATTTTATTCGAATATCGAAGTGTGTTTTCAATCAGGCTTTTTTCGAAAAATATAAGAGATCAGTAATTTGTAGAAAATTGAAAGACGAATCCGAAAATGCCATAATTGTTACCGTAAAGAAGTGGCGTACTATTTAATTTAGAAAAATATGCCACCGATACCCCGTATCTCCGCCACTGGAATTCCAAATTCTGTCAACTGGTTAAAAATGGTTTATTAAATCAGTTTTTCTCATTCAAGACCTAATTGAGGTTTGTGAAAATTAACTCGTAGTGATGTAGACATTGCATTCTATCTCTTACAAAACTTGATAAAAAAAGATTAAGTATGACCCTTATCAACTTTATAAATATTTTATGTTTATATAGCACTATATACAGGGTGTTCCTAAATATCATGTACATAAGGAAGGGGGTAATTCTTTGGCTTATTTCATGACTAAAAGTTCATATAAACATAGTTCCGCAAACGCTTCATTACCGATCTACAGGGTGTTGAAATTTTAAGATTTTTTAGGTTTTTCTCTATAGCTCCCACAGTTTTTGAGATATTCAGCTGAAATTTGGAATATAGGTTACGCTGTAGGGCTTGATATTCTACAGAGTGATATTTTTTCGGGGTTTATGCCCCTTTTTCTTCCCCTGAACTTTTCTGCGGTGCGCCGCTGGTAGATTCTAAAATCAAAATTGAATTTTATGTTTTGTTGAGAAACTTTTCTGCCTCTTATGATTTTTTCGTATCTGCGACCGTTATTGAGAAAAAAATAAAAAACGATTTTATGTAATTCGTTAGATTAAATTTAAATTCTTAAAATGGTCCAGTAGGCTCTGGCTTTATTTAAATAATTTCTTGTTTCTATTAATTTTGACAGTTCGCATTTGAAATAGTAACTTGGGTCTGCATATGTTTAAAAATTAAAGGTTTATGTTACAAACTGTAAGGTGTAAAAGTGAATACTCATTATAATCTCATAACAATGCCAAATTTTACGAATTTTGAAATGGGTCATCCCAGCTTTAATTTTTAACAGGTAGTGGCGAATAAACTGTCAAAATTAATAGAAACAACAGATTATCTAAATAAAACCAGAGCCTACTGGACCATTTTAAGATTTTAAATTTCATCTAACTAATTACATAAAATCGTTTTTTATTTTTTTTGCTCAATAACGGTCGCAGATACGAAGAAATCATAAGAAGCAAAAAAGTTTCTCAACAAAACATAAAATCCAATTTTGATTGTAGAATCTACCAGTGGCGCACCGCACAAAAGTTCAGGGAAAAAAGGGGACATGAACCTCGAAAAAATATCACTCTGTAGAATATCACGACCATTTGGCATGTCCTATGATGTATGCCCTACAGCGTCACCTATATTCCAAATTTGAGCTAAATATCTCAAAAACTGTGGGAGCTATAGAGAAAAAACTAAAAAACTCTTAAAATTTCAACACTGTAGATCGGTAATGAAGTGTTTGCGGACCTATGTTTATATGAACTTTTAGTCATGAAATTAGCCAAAGAATTACCCCCTCCCTTATGTACATGATATTTAGGAACACCCTGTATAATTTAATTTATGGGAACACACAAATATTTTTCTAAACACTTTGAAAATACTTACAACTTGTATATATGTATTAATTATGTCAACATCCACTTCATTTAGTGAAACGCATCCACACGTCACCAACTGAAAACATAATCGACAAATTCTCTGATTCTCCCTTATATCAATTAACTGAACATTTCCCTTCTCCTTTAGATAAATTTCCTTTAAATCCACCACTGACGTTTTACTAGAATTAACATAAGAAATAATTATATCCTCAGTTCCCATACATGCGGATTTAAAGTTAAGAGCGGCAGATAATTTCACGGAGCAGCTGTTGCACATGAAATATTTATCTCTTTCCTTCAAATTCTGAAACAGATTAGTAATTAAAGATTGATATAAAAATAAAATACAAACAAAATCTTAATACATAACTTAATCTTACCAATTTTGGCAAAACAATTTCTGGAAAGTCCTTTGTGATTTCTCCTATTAACTGGCAATTTGTATTGCTTATAGGATGTAGACACAACTTGCAGAATGTTTCTTTAAAGTTTTCTGGTTGCATTTTTCTTCCTCACAATCGTAGAGAAGAATGTGCAAAATAAACAAAAACCAAACACTAACCTCACAAAATAATAACCTACTCACAACAGAGGAACCAGTGTTGTCAACACAAAAATAATAAAATTGACTAGATAGCTTGTCAAAAAAAACAAGTTAAATATGTCATCAATTTTTATTGTTCAAAAATATAGTCATAACATCGCTTTATAGAATGTATAGTTATTTATTAAAAGATAAATATTTATTTCTGCCCTACTAAAATAGGTGACAATTCGTTCAAAAACTGTATAACTAGAATGACAACCAGCTTGAAACAAAATTGTTAATGCAAATAAGATCAGAAACTGTACACACTGTTTGATTCATCTCCTACTTAAATTACAATTAAATATAATAAAATACTTTTTTCATTTATAGAAATTTTAGACCATTACTATTTTTAATCCATATTTTATTAGATCCATTTATTTATGTATATATATGCCACGAATTTCTTATATATGCACACATTAGTTCATCGAGCTGCTACATATATTGAGGATCGTCTCATCACATTAAATAAGTACTGCATAGTGCATACCAGGCTTGATTGTTATTTTCGTCTATTCATGAGGAAGCCAGTTCTGCAAAGAGCTTTTTCTTTTTCGTACTAGGTTCACCAAGGACTCTCTGGAAAATCTTGTCTAAAATTAAAAATAGGTATCCTATTATAAAAGTCGTAAAACCTATACATCTTATGGAGATTTAACACTTATTTTCAAGTACTTACCAAGTCAGCATAGCTGACAATTGACAGTTTATATAACAAAGCACAGGGAGATAATTTTCTTTATAAATACCTGGATTAAAAAAGAATTGCGGTATGGTGTATAAACAAATATCACCTCATATCATAGATAAGAACATAAGCCTAAAAAAATAAGACCCGTGAAAAGGATAGGAAGAGCAGAATCACGAACGTACGAGCGCCACCTCACAATGGGCCTGGAAAACACGCCATCGTTAGCACTATTTATGTATCGAAAACTGTAATACTAACTTGAACAGAAAAGTAATATTGTTATTAGAACCTCTAGTGTTCGCTGAAAAAATTAAAAATTTGATGATATTACATATATTCTTTCGTGCGGAAGCTGAACAAACTTACAATCGGTAACTAGCCAATCATAATACAGCGCCAATATTCCATGGCTAGAAATTGGCCTCACGCGCCATTATTCTATGGCAAGAAATTGGCCTCAATGATTTGGGATCGAGGGGGATTATCCCTCTTTATCCTGCCTCATCTCGTGTAGGCCTGGACAGCCTTCGTAGGTGGGCCCCATCCGTCGTCTACACCGACCGCAAATGCGGCCGGTGTAGGCGCTTTGTGGGACCTCTTTTTGTCCTGGCTGGGCCCCGCCGGCTAGGGCCCTTTCTTCTGACGCTCTTCTTGCTACTAAATTGTTTGTTTATTATTAATTTGTTCCATCCCATTCTTTCAAATTGTCATTTTAGCATCATAAGTTATTTTAAAATAGTTTTGATCTACCTTCATTTAAAAAAAAATCAATTAATATTTTAGAGGATATTACGTTTTCCATATTCACCGATTTGTTTTTAATGAAGATAGATTAAAACAATTTTAAAATGCCTTATAAGTAGAACGACAATTTGAATGAAAATGGAGATGGAACAAATCAATTATACATCAATAATACATGGGACTGTTCATTTTACAGTCACTTAAATGTTAACAAGCTTAACAAGGTAATGTGAAAATATTAACCTATTATATTAACTACATAGACATTAGACGAGATGAGAACATTTTGTTTAAATACATTTAAAAAAAAAAGTAAATGTTTACAATATTTTATTTAATACACAAATCGGAATATAAATTTTACATCAAAAGTTATATTCACAAATAAATATGGGGTCTAGCAAAATTATCTTTTCCTCGAACCCATTGTTAGTATGTATAAAACAACATTGTCACAATTTTAAAATTTGAACTTAAAAATCAACAATTGACTAATAGATATTAATACAAATAATCAAATTCAATTAGGCGTTAAAGGACATTAATCCGCGAGAGCGCGAGTAAATTGCGTGATCCCCCGCACCACTGCTCAGTACAGAGTTGTCAGATTGTGGATACATATTTATTATAAAAAAACTGGAAAGTTACTATAAACTTCATAAAAGTAAAAACGAAACGAAAAACGTTTGAGAAACCCGCGACCTTCATTATAACCTAAGAATAATGGTATACCTTAATAAGTATGGGAATCAAAACTTTTAAATTATAGGTATAGAATGAATCTTTTATTTACTCTGTTATCAATGTAGGAGTACCACACCTTCACCCTCAGCGAAGAAAAAACGCTGAGGGTGGTGATACGCGGAATACCTGCGGGTGTTTCGCCAAGTGAGGTTCAACTCGGGATAATCCCCCTCGATCCCAAATCATTGAGGCCAATTTCTAGCCATAGAATAATGGCGCGTGTTATCAATGTGCAAAATGATTTGAATAAAATCTGCTTACCAAGTGTAAATAGTATTACAAATAAATTTATTTTCAATTGAAGCATACATTTTATCTTTTTCGCCCTCCTCGCTGCACTGAAAAAAAAATCAAGAGGTGTAAGAAAGAAAATATGCTATTACTAGAGGCTTGTTATCAATTATTATTTGCCAGAAAATTTTCAAATTAACGTAAATCTTAGTAATTGTTCTAAATCTGACATCACCGCTTATCATAAGGAGCAAACTCAATATTAAAATATTCATTATAGGTAACTGTGCAGAATGGTTTGAAACGGCAGTGATTTGAAGAAATTTGTGTGCAGAAATCACAGATGGCGCAACAATCAACTCTGTTTCAATCCNTTCATTATAGGTAACTGTGCAGAATGGTTTGAAACGGCAGTGATTTGAAGAAATTTGTGTGCAGAAATCACAGATGGCGCAACAATCAGCTCTGTTTCAATCATTCCTGTCACTTTCACCCTCATGCCTCATATCTCATCAGTCATCCATCACATAACAGTCATCACATTAAAGATGGGCGGTTAGTTGTCTCTGATGACTGATCCGGTTCACTGAGCCGGCTCTTCATTCTGATCCTAGTGAAAGTGAACCGCTTCCTTCTTAGGGTTTTTCCATACGACAGCCGTCCCATGGTACGCGTGCCATCGCACGAGTCGTGTGAATACGCCTATCTAAATTTTTGTATTAATGTGACCGAATAGTGGAAATAAGGTCTGTTTATTATTATTATTATGCCCAGGTAAGTCTCACTTTTACTTATTTATCAGTTATTTGCATTACTTTCCATGGAGGCCGGCGTCTCCCAGGACACCGTCCTGTCCCCACACCTATACACCATTTACAACTCCGACATCCCACATCTCCCCCAACATCAACATATACTTATACGCCGACGACCTGACAATCACATCCCAATCCGTAGATCCTAGATATTCCGTCTCCCTCCTCCAAAACTCCTTAGACCAACTTGAAACCTGGTGCAACAGGTGGAAAGTCAAAATTANGATCCCAAATCATTGAGGCCAATTTCTAGCCATGGAATAATGGCGCACTATCGATTGTAAATAACGGCGTCCCCTTTATTTATTAGTCTGAGCTTTCAACCTGCAATTCTTCTAAAGCTTCTAAAGCTTAACGTACCGGCACTCTAAGGAGGCCATACATTATAGTGCTTCTACCCAGTGCAAAAACAGGGATTTTCATACACTAGGATAGCAGATCCACCAGTGATATACAGGGTTCAGTTGAAGACCTGTTACACGAATCATTTAAAGTAATACAAACCTGTGTCCAAAGGACCAAAAACAAATTAGAGCATGAGTCATCAACCTGAAGCAAAACTAGAACTCATAATGAAGAAAATTTCCGCGTCTACGTTCCTCGTGGCTAACGTTAAAGCGGAAACACTCCAGATACTTGTGAACCCCTTATCTGCGAGCCGGCGACTGACGCAAGTAAAAATAGCTTCTTCCGGACTAATTATGAGGATTTACAACCCTCTCAATACGCTGAGAGCAGATGAGGGGAGGTTAATTTTACAACGAGCGTCAGATACAGCCAAACCTCCTCATGGCGCCAAACGTGGGGCTATGTTACTAAATAAGCCAATGACCTACCAAAATTCTCGACATTAACTTCTAAGTTTCAGATATCAGTATCCCGTTTTAAATTACATAATTACTTGCAGTTCCTCGAGTATTTGGGTACATGTGGATGGGAAGATGACTTTAGCTTGACAGATTGTTGAGTAAAGTATTTTTTAGTTAGTAAGTGATTAAATACATTTCTTTCCAATAAAAGAGCAAGCATTTATTTGTTAAATTTAATGTTTGAGTAATTTAATAGCGTCAATTTTCAATTAGTGCATTTTAAAATTTTATATTGTATTGTGATTTTTGTAATTTAATATTTCCATAAATATTTGTAATTTTGAGAAAGGACTCAATGGACATTTACATCACGCATTAGACTTGTGGTTAAAGAAATAAGATCATTATATTATATGTATTATACTGTTAATATCGTTGAATTGAACATCTTTGAAGTACATATTAATAAATATTAATAACAGTATGAAACAATGAAAAGGGAACAAATGAAAAAATGTTCAAACATTCTAAGTCTTTTAATACATATCAGTATTTACAGATTTCTGTAAACGTCCAGTATTTACTAGTCTGTCATTTTTCCTGGCAAGGATACAGACGCGGGATCTCGGGGAGTGCTCAATACTCCCCTGACCCCTAACCTAGCGGCCCTGCCTCAGCAAGATCACCTATCAACGAAAGTATATTATAACAATGTTTTTATTTTAATAGTTTTTGTGTCGACAGGTGGTACTTCAAACCGTTTTTACAATTCGTTTCAAAATTACACAAGTCACACTTGTACATCTACACCTCTGATGCGTTTCTGTGCACCAAGTAATGATATACTACACAACTTTTTCGATTGGATTTATAATCACATCGGTAACACTTGTACATCTGTCTCCCGTGAAGCTTCTTTGTGCTTCAACACGTGACGTTTGAGATTCTGTTTGCGTTTAGTTTCGTAATCACACGTATCGCACTTGTACCATTGTACTTCTGAAGGGCTCTTGTGTACCAACTGGTGGCTATCGACTTTGCTCTTGTATCTCGATTTATAGTCGCACGTGTCACACGAGTACATATGCACTTGCGACGGACTTTTATGTGTCAGCACGTGGGTTCTGAGGCTGCTCTTGTGTTTAGCCTCGAAGTCACAGTCGCTGCACTTGTACATGTGTATTTCTGAACGGTCCTTGTGCACTAACTGATGGCTACTTAAGCTGAATTTGTGCATCGTTTCAAAACTACAAACGTCACATTTGTACGTTCGTGTTTCGGAAGCATCTTTATGTCTGCTCAGGAAATGATTTTGTAGGCAGCTCTTATATTTTGTACTAAAGTCACACTTGTCACATTTGTGCATTTGGATTTCTGAAGAATTCTTGTGTTTTAACTCATGAGTTTTTAGGTTGCCCTTAAGTTTACTTTCGTAGTCGCACAACCTACACTTGTACACTGAATCCTTGTGCAGTAATAAGTGAGTTTGGAGGCATCTTTTATCTTTAGTTTCATAGTCACACTTGTCACATGCATGCATTGTGACCTCGGAATGGTGTTTGTGTCTTAATAGATGAGGATCCAAGTTGTACTTGTATTTTGTTTTAAAATTGCAGAAGTCACATGTGTACATTTGTGTCTGGGCGGGACTTTTGTGCTTCAAACAGTGATTGTCAAAGGTGCTCTTGTATCTTGATTTGTAATCACAAATATTACAATTGTACATCTGCACTTCCGATATGTTTTTGTGTTTCAACTGATGTTTTTTAAGGTACCTCTTGTTGTCGCTCGTGTACTCACACAAATCACATTTGTACATTGGCATCTTCGGAAGATTTCTATGTTTGAAATGATGCGTTTGCAAGTTGTTCTTATACTTTGTTTCGAAATCGCACAGGTTACAACTGTACATCTGCACCTCCCAAGTGTTTTTGTGTTTCAACTGATGATTTGTAAAGTGACTTTTGGATACAGTCTTATAATCACAGGCATTACATGTGTACCCTTGCGCTTTGGAGAGATCTCCGTGTTTCAACACAAGCCTCCCGAAACATGTCTTACTTTCACTTTCATAGTTACAATTATCACATTTGTGTATTCCGATGTGTGATGCGTTCACTGGTTTCTTCCACTGGTCTTCCAAGTCCATAGAATTGTTTTGGTGTTCGCTTTCTATTTCACACTTGTACATTTGTGATCTGTTCTCATATTCATTATTGCCGTTCTGAAGCGTTTCCTTTTTTGAGTTAAGAAGAAGGCAGTCACTGAAAAAAGTTGCACAAATTAACAAACATTTTCTATAGTTCTGGATTGTGAAATAAACTAATTGTACGATTTATTATAGACAACCTCGGTTTTTAACATATTTGGCTAGTAAATCCCGAACATAACGAATAAACTGGAAAGTCTAATATACAGGGTGATTTAGACATAATGTCATTAATTTTAACCATGTATTCGAAAGGTCTAAAAAAGACAGTCATTTTGATATCAGTCTCTTTGATACTACTCTTTGAAAAGTAATAATACACAATAAGGTACATGTATTACAAACGGAATAATTAATTGAACATAATTCTAGAAACTTTTATTTAAGTATAAAACATAGCGAGGAAGTTAGTAATATTAAAAATTCTAAACAACCTAACATTCGAAAACAATTATTATCCTTAAACATTTGTTTTTACTAACAAATAAATAATACTTGTTAATATTTGAAATGTAAAGAAATATCTGATTCATTTATGTGTCTATGTAAAGAAGTCTGTTTTTGTCGTTCACTATTAAAAAAATATTAAAATCTAGGTTAGTGACCGAATACAGTAGATCAACCCTTGTAGATCAGCTGTCAGGAGCGGTTCGAAAAGGGTTTAAATGATTTGAAAATATTTTTTTTTCAGTGTAAATATGCATTTTAAAAATATACAGGGTGTAACTTTGAAAAAAGGCTACCTTTGACCCATACGAACATCATAAATACTCATATTTTGTTGTAAAAACTGCCTTTTTTAACTTTTTTTTTCATAATTTTCATACCTTGACGCTTATCAGGCTAGTGTAAGCTTTTTTCATCACATTACACAATTTTAACAATGAAGACACAGACACAGTGTACCGTCACTAAGAACTGAAATAAATAGCATTATAACACACACACAAAAACGCTTCACTAAATACTACTTTAAATTTTAACTTAAATCAAACTTAATAAAAGCCGACATAGTGCATGTCGGGAAATTTTATTTCAATTCCAGTAGAAACATACTTCACGCAGAAAGTAGGAAAACACCTTTCCATAAACCGATAAATTGAAAATAAAAATAAATAAAACGAAGCGGTGACGTATCGGGCCATTAACATTTGCCACTTGTCTATTCCTATCTACCACTCTACTGACATATTACCTCACGTGTAAAGTCAACCTACATATTCCAATCGCGTAAACAATAATCAAATATGTGCAGCTACAAAACTATTGGTCAAAACAGGTCGAGTAGCACTTTCCGCCAAAGACGTGCTTTTATACATAACCAGACTTTACATTGTTAAATGTATATCGAATTTATGAGGTCCTTAGTATCTCCTTCCTCTCCTTACTAGGATGACTATATCACTGGTTAACACATTTACATCAAATTTGATGAAATTTTATCTTTAATTTGATTTATGTTAAACATCTCCAGATATAGTTCAGTAAAATGTGAATTCATCTTGAAAATAGAAACATTTCTAGATATGTTGATAGCATTTTTTTTTCAAACTTTTGTTTTCAAGGAATTTACGCCTGCGTTGAAAGTTCCAGGATTGCTTAAAAATATCATGTAAAAATTCTTGTGGTTACATTTTTACTGTATAATCATAATATTTGTGTTTATGTAAATATTAATTTGCAGATTGAATTCTTTTGTAATAATATACATCTGAATTTTCTTAATCACATTTTTTTCGTTTTTGTCAGTATGAAAAAACAAAATTATATGGTAATAATAATTTACACTTTTGATAAGTTACAAACTCTCAAAAGACTGTAAAAATGCTTGCTGTTATATTTCTCCCTAAAATCACACATATCACATTTGTGCATTTGGATTTCTAGAGTACCAGTGTTTTAAGACGAGTCTTTAAGTTACGCTTAAGTTTAGATCCGAATTTGCAGACTTTACACTTGTAAGTTCCGATGCAGCCTTATGCCTTAATAGATGAGCTCGGAGGCATTTCTTATTTCTCGTTTCATAGTCACACTTGTTACATGCGTGCATTGATACTTCAGAGAGGTTTTTGTGTTTTAATAGATGAGGATCCAAGTTGTATTTGTACTTTGTTTTAAAATCGCAGTGATTGCACGTATATAGTCGTGTCTCGCTGGGATTTTTATGTTTCAAATGGTGACTGTCGAAGCTGCTCTTGTATCTAGTTTTGAAATCACAAATATTACAATCATACATGCGTACTTCCGAAACGTTTTTGTGTTTCAATTGATGTTTTGTAAAGTACCTTTTCTGGTCAGTCGTATATTCGCACAAATCGCATTTGTACATCGGTGCCTCCGCAAGACATTTGTGTTTCAAATGATGGCTCTGTAAGCTGTTCTTGTACTTTGTTTTGAAGTCACAAAGATCGCAAGTGTACATCTGCACCTCCCAAGTGTTTTTGTGTTTCAACTGATGATTTGTGAAGTGATTCTTGTATACAGTCTTATAATCGCACGTATTACATAAGTACCTTCGCACCTTGGAGGGATCTCCGTGTCTTAACTGATGCTTCCAGAAACATTTCTTACTTTTGCATTCGTAGGCGCATTTATCACATCTGTACATTTCGACTGGTGAAACGTTCATTGGTTTTTCCCATTGGTCTAAGTCGGTAGAATTGCTTTTGTGTTTGGTTTCTATATCACACTTGTACATTTGTGATCTGTTCTCATATTGATGATTGCTGTTCTCAACTGTTTCTTCTTTTGTTTTAAGAGTAAAACTGTCACTGAAAAAATTGCACGAATCAGCAAAGAAACTTGAAAACCCCATCTAACACTTCTTCATGATATAGTGTAAAATATAACATTATAATATAATAAAAGCACCAATTATATGACAATTAGATCACAGAAATTTCGAGACATTCACAAATGTGTAAAAAATTTCGATGCTATAAAATCACATTTTTTTTTGCTCAAAACATTCCAAAATCAATCAATTACAAAACAGCCGTTAAATATTTTTGACAAATTTATTATTTATATCATTTATTTCTGTTCTGTGTTAAGGCAACATTTATATAAGGTATGCTCAGGTAAACAGGACTTTTTAGAGATAAAGAACAAAAAGTTTTTTTGGCAAAACCAATTTATTTTATTCAAAATAAAATAAAAGTCTTTGTTCGATGCTTATTTTTATACCGATGACACATACCGTCAAATACCTATTTTTGAAAAATCCTGTATATTTTGGAATACACCTTTTATTAAAACACAAATCAAAATACCCTTCTTACCTTCCTGCCTCATTTTTTTCTGATTTTATCTCGATGCTTTCTGTTTTGATTGACATTTCCATTTCCTCACATTCGTTCATTTTGGATTCTTCGTCAAAGTTTTCAGTTTTGATGAAAAAATTAAGTGGTGATGTAGTTTTTTCATTTCCTACGTCTAGACAATCTTTTATAAATTTATTATGAATGCACAGGGAATCAAAGCATAAATTGCAAATAATAGGATCTTTGATGATGTTAACATTCTAAAAAAAGACACAATTTCTGAAAGTAGTCGCAAAAGTATATAAATTAGTAACGAAAAACAAACGTATGGTAAATTAAACGTCATACAAAGATTGTTACAAACAATTATTAATAAAACATCCTAAATAATACAAAACTCATACGTTTTTTAGTATTAAAAACTAACTCAATAGAAAAGATAGACATTCCATAATTTTTTTATATCAGAATATAAAAAATTTTCAAGATGCGGATTCTAAATTATGAATAAGAAACATGTGAGCACCATTCGTTTTTGACAAAATACTGTTTTGGAAAAAATTTGTTTGCTAAATTTTTATTCAACATTACTGCAGCTTCTGATGTTGCTATCACAGCATACGTACCATTTCTGGAATAAACTCCTGAATAGTATCGAGTTCCTCCGTTTGTATGCACCTAAATTCATTTTTTATCAGCAGCATACATAATCTACACACTTTTTGATCACATGAAATATCCGTTAACTGCCCGTCTACCTTTTCCTGCATATAAATTTCTTTCAAGTCTAGCTGTACCATTTCCTCGCAATTCACATATTGAACAATTTTATTATTAGTATTCAGACATATTGTCTTAAATTTTAATGCCGTATTTAGTTTCTCGTTGCAAGCATTACACAATACCTGTTTGCTCTCGCCATTACATTTCTGAAATATATTTTATTTTATATAGAAAACAAAAGTGACTGTATATAATATACTAGTCGCTAACTTAAAGACTTACCAATTGCAGTAAAAGCGCATAGAGAACGTCTCTAGTAACATCATCTATTTCTTTAAAACTTGTATCGGTTACAGTTTTAAGGCAAAGCCTACACGATATATCTTCAAAACTAGGCATTGCAATTATTTTTTTTTAAATATAAATTGATATATGTACATACGCAATGCCACGTTTGTTTATTGTTAATGTTTAATGCTGAAAAAATATCAAATGTCAAATATCAAATATTTAATCTATCTCTGATCTGTATTCTTCGTCTTCCATTGTTGAAAGAATAGAATTCATGCATTCCAATTAGCAAAAATTTTAACTTCGGTAGCAGTTCAGAAACACTTCAGATTAGCTTTTTGTATTCCAATAGGTTAGAACATTTTACTCTTAAAGTGTTCTTGTTCGTTTTCCTCTGTTCTTTTAAGCACAACTATTTCCAAAAAAGTTTTATAATCAACTATGAAGTTAGGATTTCTGAATGTGTTTCATGAAGAAGTTTTTTTACTGTCACAGATTATTTCATTGTGGTAATTATTTGTAATTATTTCTGCTATTGGGAAATTTATATATGGCTCTGATTTTTTTAGCATAGTAAAATTAGTAAAACAATGATTTGAGAAAAGTATGGCAAATGTAATATCCTCTAACGTATTTATTGATTTTTTAACGAAGGTTGATAAAAACAATTGTAAAATAACTTATGGAGTTATGACACAAAAATGATAATTTAAAAAAGAAATGAGTACAGAACAAACTAATAATTAACCGCGCCATTATTCCATGGCTAGAAATTGGCCTCAATGATTTGGGATCGAGGGGGATTATCTCTCCCCACTAAACATTTTTCAGTTTCTGACATGTTCCAGAAATGTTTCCATTTTTCTTGAAACGTTTCATAAAAAATCCATGCAACGTTCTGGTAACCCAAAAGAAACCGAAGATGTCCTCCCCAAAATACGTTTCCAATGAAACGTTTCAAAAAATTGGTTTCAGTAACATTCTTTTGATGTTCCATTTATGCACTCGATATTTTTGTTTTACGTTTCAGTATATTTTCAGAAATGTTTGAGTAACATAATAATTTTTATACCATATTGTTCTCATAATGCTCTCAACTTTAGATAATTTCCATTTCAGAAGCGTTTTTGAAACAGTATAAACAGTGTGAGTAATTTTTTAAATATTTCTAATACTCTTTTGTAATATTTTTATTTGTATTGTGAATGACTTAATTCGTAATCCAGACAATTTTTTCTGATTTCTCAAAAAATTTAACTGAAAAATGTTATTGTATATTAAAAAAAATAACTGCTCTTCTAGTTTGGGGATGCAGCAACTTTTATCAAGAATTTTTTTCTTTTTGAGAAGCCACTGAAAAAGTTTCTAATATGGATTACGGATTCTGCCATTCATCGTACAAATAAAAATGTCACAAAACAATATCAGAAGCATTTTAAAAAAGCTACACATCATTTTATATTGTTCAAATACGCTTCTGAAATGGAAATTTTCTAATGTTGAGACCATCATGAATATGGTAACAATGACGAAATGATAATTAAAAAAATTAGTTATGATAATGAATCTTGAAATGGTAGGTACATGAAAAACAAATAACATTACTGAAAAATAATATAAAGAAGTTACAATTTCTTCTACGCATAGTCAATATTACATCTAACCTTTTTATAATAAATTTTACAGTAGAAATAAATAAGATACAAAAGGATATCTTGAAAAAATAAATATTTGTAGGTATACTTAAACTCTTTTATTTAAGCATTCCTATACACGTACACAAATATAAACATTTGTACAAAATATAAAATAAATGACATATATTTCACTTGATTCTTCCGTATTTCAAATAGTTCTCCGAAACGTATAGTTCCATGTTCCATTTTTTTTAGTTTTTGTCCTCTTGTCTTTAATAGGTATTAGGTAGTGGGTATAATAACTATGTTTAGGTAGATGTGACGCAAAATTCGAAATCTCTACACATATCGTTTTAAACATTTTGCATCAATATTCATTATTTTATATGCACCTTACAATAACCACAACTGCACACACTATAAATTATCACATAAAATAGCATCAAAGTAACGATCATGGAGACTATTCTCCCTGGTAACGATGAAGAACAACGAAGCCAGGCAAACGGGTAAAGGCAAACCGCAAACCTAACCTAACACCTAACATAATACGAATTGAAAACGGCACAAGAGAAATAAATAAATTCGGGCTGTTACGCGCGGTCTGCGCAAGTCACGAACATACATTTTTTCTAGACTTGTGTTATAAATATGCTACCACAATTTTTTTTCTGTTTATGTCTGGTTGTACATATAACAAAGGCAAATGAACTAACGCTTGCTATAATTACCGTTTTCCATTCACTAGACTTCATGCACTGGTGCATTACGCCCTGTGCTGCTCCAGAAAGGAACAGAATAGAATTGTACTTTTAACACTTTAGTGCTTTAAACGACCCTAACCTAAAAAAAAGAAAAGTATAGTTATCTGGACCTTTGCTTTATTCTGTAACTTTTTGCTTTCAACTGATTTCCCATTTAAAAATGGACAGCGATTTGGAAGTGCAAGAATTATTTATGGAGGTAATATTTTTTTAGACCAAAGTGGCACCAATTCAACAATTCCAAATATAACGAAACCGGCAGCAATTAATATTTAATGAAATGTTTAATGTTTAGAATTGTTTAAATATGATATTACAATAACTGTAACGTTTTGTTAGAGCCGGACATATAAAACAATGTGCAATAATGAAAATAATGTTATTACCTTCTAATAATAATATGGGATACATACTTGAGGAAAATTAAAGAAATGTGATGTTAATTACGTTCTTTACATACATTTATTTACGTACTGAAAAACGTTTTATACTTAAAATGTACAGATTCTCAAATAAAATTTTTATTTACATAACTAACATAAATATTTATTATTTCTTTATCTATTTCTATTTCTTCATTCTTCTTCTATTATCTATTTCTTTTGATTTAAATATTCTTCTAATAATTTTATTTTCTTTTTTTCTATCTCAATTTTCTCTTGTTCGAGTACTACTTTTTCTGAATGCCTTTTCTGCTTGTTTTGATATTCCTCCTTTTTCATCTGCAAATATTCTTGTTGTAACTTTTTATCCGTAAGACGTGTTTTTTGTGATGTGTGGCTAACAGGTATTTCGTTCACATTTTCAGAAGAACTATCATACACAGAACTGTTATTTTCTGGATCTGAATTTTCAATGCTGTTTAGAGAATGTGAACATGCATTAGTAGGCTTATTTCCCAATATTTCATCCAACTGATCAAAGAAATGAAATCGTGAAGGTCCTTGTCCAGTTCTAGTTTTGCTGTCTTTGGCTTTTGTGTAACTGCGAACTAGACTTTTCCATTTGTTCTGTACAGCTATGGCAGTAAGATTATAACTCAAACTAATTAAGTCATTGCAAACCAGTTCATAAATGTGTTTTCGTTTTCTAGGGTGGTTGAAGTCTTCATAGTGACTGCCTAAAAGTAACATCATTTTATAGTTACAATTTAGTTATAGAATTTCACAATTTCCAAACTTACCCATAGAAGCGATGAGATCTATCGTTTGATTATAAGACCAAGAAGTAATTTGTTTAGTATTATCGCTGCTACCAGTGCAAGTTTCGCTTTGATTTTGAACTTCATCTAACTGTGATTGTGTGTCATTATTCTCAGATGTATAATCATTATTGCTCGTACACCTCGCATGGAAAAGCAAAGAATTTGCATATTGTTCATCTAGAAAATAGTGGAAAGTATAACACTAATAAAAATCTAAATGGGGTATGATTTAAACAAACCTGTTTGAAATCTGTTATAATCCTCTTGATTTACAAACAATTTGTAAACTTGTCCATTCTCTGGATCTTCCATTATTATATACGTTTCACTCATTTGAGCCATTTCAGGAGGTAGGTAGTTGTAGTTGTAATTATAAACTCAGGCCACACCTGCTGTACCTTCTTCGACGATCGTACAAAATAGACAACAATCAAAATTCAAAACAACAACATAACCTCAAAAACCGATAAAAGTGCTTATTGCACCAGTACAATAACTGGCGCTCGAGGGGAAAGGGGAAGACAAAATCACGAGCTCTAGGGCTTGGCGCTCAAATGAAAGGAACATCCAGTTACAACAATTTGAGTTACTCAGAACTGTTCCTGTCGTGAATGGAAAACGGTAAATAATGTCGAGAATAGGAAACACTTAAACTGACAGAATAATGACATTTATATACCTAACCCAATATTACTAAGTATTAATAAAAGAAGTAAACTTACAGTTTGGCATAGACANAGGGGAAAGGGGAAGACAAAATCACGAGCTCTAGGGCTTGGCGCTCAAATGAAAGGAACATCCAGTTACAACAATTTGAGTTACTCAGAACTGTTCCTGACGTGAATGGAAAACGGTAATTATGACTTCACTCTCAAAAAAAACCTTGGGGGCTTTCGTTTTGGCAAAAGTAGTACCTATTAGCAACTAATATCAGTTCAGAGTAACTCTAAGTTGCCATTAGCTGCTGATAGCTACTGTTTTTACCAAATCGAAAGGCCCTCTTGTAGACTACATCTCCGAATCTCCATGGGTTGTAGTGTACCACAAAACAGAAAAAATATTATAACGATGTCAAATCGATAAGGTTAAGTCATACGTAACCTAACTGTAATGTTTACTTACTTACATATGAGTATAGTTTTTACCACAAAACATATAAATCGTTAACCACTGTGATTTGTGATTTTTATTAATAAAGAGTTAATGTAAACATAAATTTGAAAATGGATTCTGAAGAGCATTTACTTGCATTGAAGGGTGAGATAAAAAAGAAAATATTAACATGTTATAGAACCTACTGTTTTAGTTATGAGATTAACAAAACCTTCTTTAGCAAGTCCACTGCCTATTACCTGTGACAGCAGGGACTTACCAGGAAATTTACTAAATAATGCTTTGCAACAGGATCCTACGGCAGTTGAGGGTACTGAAACTTTGTGTGCTGGTCAGTTTTTACTTCTCCCACAAAATCCTGTAAATATTTATCTTGGTGAAACGTTTTCCAGTTACGTGTGTGTCTACAGTGAAACTAAACAAGATGTAAACAATGTTACTGTCAAGGTGAGTGATGTTTCAGTTATTGAACAATTATTTTAGTATCGACTTTAAATATTACCTACTTCTTTTCAGATTGATTTACAGACTAGTTCACAAAGACTGCCGCTTTCTGTAAATCCCCCAAGTCCTCTCCTAACGCCCAATGAAACTGTTGGTGTGATTATCCATCACGAGGTCAAGGAAATAGGAACGCATATGTAAGTTTGGTACTAGACGTACATAAATGGTTGATTTTATTATTGTAGATTAGTGTGCGAGGTAGGTTATCAAACGGCAAATGGAGTCCCAATGTCATTCCGAAAGTTCTTCAAAATTATGGTTTTAAAGCCTCTAGATGTAAAGACAAAATTCTATAATGCTGAAAATGATGACGTTTATCTCGAAGCGCAGGTTCAAAATATCACGGCTGGCCCGATTTGCTTAGAGAAAGTGGCACTGGACGCATCCCATTTATTTAATGGTAAATGATTTATTTAATTAAATTTCTAATTAACTTGAGATTTTTAGTAACTTCTCTAAACATGGTTTCAAAGGAGGAGAGCATATTTGGCAAAACAACTGTTCTTCAACCACAAGGTATTTGTCAGTTTCTGTATTGTTTATCACCAAATGAAAAATTATCCGCAGATTTAAAGTCGCTTAGCGGAGCAACGAATATAGGAAAACTTGATATAGTTTGGCGCTCGAATTTAGGCGAAAGGGGTCGTTTGCAGACTAGCCAACTTCAGAGGATGGTGAGTGAAATTCTAGAAAACAAACATTTTTTGGTTAAAATTATGTATCCATTAACAATATGTACCTACATTTTGAGAATTTAATTTTTTTTTAGGGTCCAGACTATGGAGATATTAGGATGTCTGTGATTGAGTTACCGAACTTTGTGGCTTTGGAGGAAATCTTTACCTTTAAATGTAAACTGGTTAATAACTGGTGAGTACTCTTCAATATTATGTTTCCATAACAGATAATGTTTTTTCTAAATTAAATCAAGGCCAACTTTTTTAAATAGAAATCCCACTTTTTTTTATTTTTATTCAATTCTCCATGGAATTCTGATCATTTTTTATGTAACAACTTATACATATCTTTAATCGTTTTCGAGATATTGGCGTCGGTATATAGAATATGGAAAATTTTCAAAAAATTACCCTGAGATTTACCCTGCTGGTTTTAAAATAAAACCAGGTTTACTTTTCCATCTTAGATTTGTGTGATTCACAGAAAGTTGCTTCAAATCAGAAAAATCCATAACAAATAAGTGGTTCAGTGATTTATGTTTGATTATTAGGACGCAATGACTTGAATGTAAAAAAATATAAGTGAGTTATTTAGGTATAATTTAATTATAAAAACGCATACTTTTATTGTATAAAATATGATTCTGTTAAATGTCACTATATAAATTACAAGCCAGGTTATTTTGCAAATTTTTAGCACCGTTTCATGGTTTTTTGTGAGGAACAAACATATTGCTTAATTGTGTTTAAATATTTGAAAAACACAAAATGTATTTAGCAGAAAATACACCAGTTCCCACTGACTTTGACGTTACAGTCCTTACGTATGTAGAGTAATTTTCAGACGCCATTATCTCAAAAACGGTTAAAGATAGGTTAGGTTATGTTACATAAAAAATGATCAGAATTCCATGGAGAACTGATTAAAAACACAAAAAAGGTGGGATTTCCATTTAAAAAAGTTCGTCTTGATTTTATAACTCTTTTGGGCCACCCTGTATAAATGAAAATTGCTTCAGAAAATGCGCAACTAAAAATATAATTCGACGGGTATGAGCGATTTTTCAAATAACGAACATCTGATTTTTAAATAAATATATTCCATACTTTTGCCGCTCACGGTATAGTCCAGTTGGTAGAGGTTCGGCTTGTGTCAAACCTTGATAACCCGGAAATAACTACACACCAAATGATGAGTACAATAACAGGCTAATTTGCTGACAAAGTATTGTATCAGAAAAAAAAGTTATTAACAATTTAATAGTGAAAAAAATTTTTTTTAGTAGTTTTCTTTAAATAACTCACAGATGACTTTGTACGAAAAAATGCTTAGGACCTGATTTTGTTCGTAATAAAAATAGCTACAAAATGGCGGTGGTCCGATTACGAAATTTGCAATAACAAAGCCGTGAGATTGAAAANCACTCTCGACCAACTGCGCTACCGTGGCGATAATGTTAGATATGTTAGTTCTTTATTTATTTGGGTATTTTGCCACCTGCATAAGAAAATTATGAAATTTTGCGCCAAAAGACCCAAGTTGAGGGATATTTTTATGAGAATAGCTTTAACCTGTAACTGGGTATTGTAATCCCACCGAGAAAAACATTTCACATTTTTGAAAAAATAACTAATTTTTTCCAGATGAGAATCATATTGAATTTTATTTAAAAAGAAAGGTTCACTAATTTGTTCAATTGGGCTGCAAATGATGTTTTAAATTTTTTCTAATAAAAATCCAAAAAAATAGGAATTAAATTGTTTTCTTGGTGTGTTAATAACTAAATTGTATACTACTTTGCCCATTTAAGCTTTTCTGCGCATCTAATAGTTCCCAAGAGCCCAGTGAGGATAAGATTTTGTTCTTTAACTAATTATTAATGACAGTCAAAATAGTAGTAGTAGTAGTAGTAGTAGTAATTTAAGTACACTGTAAATCTTCATTACAATTGGAATTTGAAAACATTAATTTTTATTTTCCACCCTGTATCTGTACATAACTATATAGTTTTTTATTTCTAGCGAAAGAACGGTTGATTTAGTGGTGTATTTGGAAAATGTGGAGGGTTTGGCTTGGTGCGATATATCGGGACGCAAATTGGAACCTCTTCTGCCCCTTTCACACAAAATATTAGAGTTTAAATGCATCCCATTGATCCCCGGATTGAGAACAATATCCGGAGTTAAACTACTGGATACATTTCTGAAAAGGACGTACACTTTTGATGAATTGGGTCACTTGTTTGTGATGTTGAATGGTCCAAAATAAGGAGAAAAAGTAAAGGCCTAGAGTTACTGAAATTATATTGTTACGTTCATTAAAATATTTATTAAGAATTATCTAATTTCATTAATTTTTTTATTACCCTATCGGTTAAAAATAGAAATTGGAATAAAAGAAATTATTGCAACAATATTTCTGTAGATGTCGCTGTACATAATACGTTAATAGTAAAAATGAACTATTTCATTCATAATATTCGCAGACCGCAAGGACAAACTAATCATATATAAAAGCATACGGTCTTGTTAGGTACAGAAGTGTTAAAACGTATATGGTACTTTGAGAAAGTAATACAAGCCCATATTGTCACATATTTTATATTGTATGTTAGGTTAGGTACGTAATTAGAATATTTGGTGCATTGATTGTGAGGACATGATTGTCTGTTCTTCAGCTTTGGGCGTTAGTGAAAATATATTTATTCTCAGTCTTCAAACTGAGAACACGGGGTAAATAGAAACTGTTACTATACAGGATGTCCCTGAAAAGGATGGACAACGCTTGACCACAGGTTGCTTGGATGAAAACAAGACTATTTAGCCTAACTTACAAAAGTGCAAGCCTACTGAGATATAGTCTTCTAAATATAGAACAGATAACCTATTAACTGTTTTTCTTAGAAACTTCAAATTCGGTACACATATTTTTTTATATAAGGGCAATGCAAATATAGAATTTGGTGATATTACATATACAGGATGTTCACTTTCTAGTGCCTGTGCGCCACTGGCTATCCCGTAATTTTTTTGTGTGTACGTCAATGACGACAGAATTAATATTTTTAAAAATAAGCACTATTCTAGAAGATTTTTTGCCTCTTACAAAATTTTGATATCGTTTATGGATTTCGAGTAAAATTGGTATTTTTTACATATGAAATAATATAAAATCAGTTAAAATAAAAAAAAATAAATAGAACATTCTAGTACGAGGTGCCATATAACAGAGAAACAAATTCATAACAATAATTAGAAGGTCAAGCTAGCTGTGATTTAATTTTAGCTTACTTTGTTTTTTATTGCAATTTATATTTTTGCTGAACAAACTGATATGTTAGTAGTTTTGGGTTATTGTGAAGGAAATTGTTGTGCTACTGTTCGAACATATCCTGAAAGATTTCCTAATCGAAGAACTCCAAATCACAAAACATTTGCTAATACGGAGAGACGCCTTCGGGAAACAGGACGTTTTTTACCTGTAACATTAAATCGTGAATAATGTACGGCCGGAATTATTCAGCTGGAGGAACAAATTTCGGGAAGGGTAGAAGAAATTCCTCAAGTAAATAAAAGGCGTTTAGCGGCAGAGGTTGGCTTTCAAAAAGTTCTTTTAATAGAGTATTAAAAGCAGTTATTACAGGTTACAGGTATTACAGGGTACAGGTAGGTATTACAGGTTATTAAAGGTCTAACAGGTGGATAGGTAGAGGAAATAATGCCCCTTTAAAATGGCCACCTCGATCCCCGGACCTAAACCCATGTAATTATTTCATTTGGGGA